>NW_024098255.1:0-75000 GCF_016545835.1 Crotalus tigris | reverse complement strand
TGAAATTGTTAGGTTATGAAGAGGGAGGGTGTTATGGATTCCAATACCATTTTAATCATAAATGCATATTTTTGGCTCCACATTCTCTTCTTTGACATGGATAATATGGTAGCAGATGAGGAGCCATGAGGCGCCGGAGCACCACAGCCAGAGTATGGCTTGATTGTGGCGGTAGGAGACACATAAACATGGAGGCCATCTTTCACAAGAGGGTGAGTGAGCCTTTTGCCTTCTGTTACAGAAGGTGGTGTATATGTGAGATTAAAAAGGCAAAACAACAATTATACAACTATTGATTAATCAATTAACAACTATAAATATAAATATAATAAATAATTTTCCCATTTAATTGACCATATATTTAAAAGTTTTTTTAAAGACAAAGATTTGTACTTGTGCATATCTATTTAATTCTTCTATTATAAGACTGAGATACATCATGTAATTATCAGCTAAATATACTGTCTAGTACTACATCTAAACACAGTAAGATTACTTTTAAACAAGCATGCATAAGCTTGCATTCTCAACTCTTGTTAACTACATTAGACTTGTATTTTAGCAGAAGAATTTATCTATTCAGTCATTATGATATAAATAAAGCAAAGTTCAGTTATTCCACAGTATTTCAATTAGGATAGAATTTAAGTTTATTAGTGCTGTATTCAATGCCATATCAGATACCATGGAAGCATTTTAGTTGATATCTTCATACAGATTTGAAGAAGACAACAAAGCATGAATGAAACTACTGTCGGTATATGCTTAAACCCTTTTTATGTCATCAAGGAATGGAGTGCCTGCACAAGAGGAAGAAAAATGAAAAAAAAAAAGAACAGAAATAAAGTGATCTCAAGGCAATTTACCCTAAGCTCTGACAATATTAAAAAACGAGGTAATGTGCTTCTGTAAATCAGTGACTAATAATTTGTTGAATCTTAAATTAAGTGGAAAAGAACAGGGCATCTTTTTTCCCACCATGAGATAATCTCTCAGTGCATTTCCAGGCAGACTAATTCCCATGCAAATGCATTGTGGGGTGGCAGAGACAGTAGAACTCCAGATCAAATGGAATCTTTTTGCTTGAATACCAATTATGAGTATAAAACTTGACAGACCTCCAAATGCTTTCCGAAGTTTGAGTTTTCTAATGGTTCTTTTGTCAGGCAGCAGTTGCCAGCCATTCTGAGGAAATAAATGTAAAATCATCAGAGACTTTTGCTTGGATTTCAAAAAGGAAGAGAGTCTTTCTAGAGAAAGAATTACAAATGAGAATAGATAGATTTAAAATTTAGTGTTGGATCATCCTCAGATCTGATTAGCCAACTGATACGAATATTCCTACAAAATAAATTAAAGCTTATGCTATTAGATGGTCTCTCATAAGATGCATTTGCAAATTGTTCAGGACAGGCTGACTAAGAGTATCCAAGCACTGTTATTTATTTATTTATTTTTCCGTGCAAGATCTTAAGACTGTTTTTTCACCCACTCACAATGTCTTTCCTTGGTCTTCCATGAGAGCCGCTGGTATCCCTTTGATAAATAGAAAGCAGCCGGGATCCCAAGGATGGCTATTAATCTGCACAGAAGATAAAAGTTAAGTGAGCAATAATGACTAAACTGAGCAATGCTTAGTAATTACTGATTCACGCAGTGCCTTCTTCAGGATAAAAGGAATCCAAAACAGAGATCTTTTTAGAAGATGGATTAATTTTAATTGGTACATGATCACTCTTAGAAATTAGAATGAACTGCATTGTGGTAATACTACTGTCAAAACTGATTATTTAGGATAACTATTAGCTGGAAAAATGAATTCAATAACATTTTCAACGTGCCCCCTCCACTACAAAGACAGATGAGCTGGAGAACTAGAAGGCAACCTTGAAATGTAGGTTTTTATATACACTGCATTCCACTACTTTTTGTTTTAGAATGAAAAAATTTAGAATACACTGATAGGTGTGCACACACCCTCCCTCTGCACATACAAATAGACATAAGGAAATAATTGTTGGAAGTAAAATCCAGTCCATGTCCAAGCCTGGAGAGAGACTCTGGAGAAATAAATTGGAGGCAGGCTGCATTTTGGCAAAACAATCTGGTGAGTGGATGGATTTTTGTGTGGTTATAGTGCAGGGGTGTCAAACTGCCGGCCCGCGGGCCAGATGCATCATGGTAAAACCACGCCCACTCCATTACCGGCAATGGAAAAAAAGTTGCGATACGTCACAACATATCATGTGACGTTGCAAGTTTGACACCCCTGTTCTAAGGTTTCGTGACTTAGATGCCCAGGTTTGTTGTGAAATGTACTTGAGTGTGCCCTTTAATATTCTAATTGTTGTTGCCTAACTCCTATTGTGGATGAAAGGATGTGTAGATTTTACGTGTTTTTTGTCCTTCTGCTTTTTATAATCATAATAATAAAGTTTGAAGGGACCTTGGAAGTCATTTAGTCCAACCTTCTGTTCAGGCAGGAAACCCTATACCATTTCAGACAAATGGCTATCCAGTCTCTTCTTAAAAACTTCCAGTGTTTTAATCTGATCAGTTTCAGCCTTCTGTGGAGGCTGTAACTGAATGTGTTTTGCTTATGAATGGACTAGTTTGTGAAACTAAATATCCATTCACAGGGGCCAGCTGCTTATGTGGTTTTACTTCAGGAAAGACTTTTCTCTTCCAGGGGAGGGAGTGGGGGCCTTTCTTTGCTAATATGGGGGCTTTCTTACATTAAAAGGGGGGTGGGAATTCTCTCTACATCAGGCATGTCAACTTCATGATGTCACATGACATCACATGGCATATTGCGACTTTTTCCCCAATGCCGGCAATGGGGTGGGTGCTGTTTTGGTGTGACCCATCTGGCTCGCAGGCGGCAGTTTGACATGCCTGCTCTACAAAATCAAAAAACTAACATGTTTAAATTTCAGAGAAGTGGCTCTCTCCATCTGTAGCAACAAAAATAATAGTCTCATAGATTAATTATGCACAAGCCTTTTTAATCTTGGGTTAAACATATAGGAAATATTACAAATACCATATGTGTTTTATTTATGTTTGGCATTTTAAACTGTCAGAGAACTCATCCACATCACTTGCATGGAATTTAAGAAAGACCCAAATTTCAACTGATAATCTGAACCAGACATATGTGACTTGAGTAAGAAATCTGAATGATTTGTTCTATGATGCATTTGTTTTTGTTTTTTGTTTTAGGGTTTTTGTTTGTTTAGCTATTCGGTCTTTTTAAACTCAGTGTTCAAAAAAAGTAAATTGATTAATTTATTTATCGTTAGATTTACAAGCAATAGAAACAGTTAAAGTACATTGTCAGTTGCATCTGAAATATATTTGTGAGGAGCAGATTGCACCAATTATATTTGTATTTGGATGGGATGGATAAAATGTAATGAAACAATAGGGATGAATTACAGCAGGATGCAGCATTTTGATTTTAAAAGCTGATAAGTATATGGGAATAGATAATTGAGTAGTTAAATCATGGAAAGGCTTGTAATCAATGCCTGCTTGCACAAAAACAAAGAAATTGTGACTAATTACATAAAATGATGTTGATCTAAAAAGTTTATAGAAGAAAGTATTTGATTTCAGGAAAAAGGAGAATCTTCATTCCTGCTAATTCATTTGTCTTACAAGATATGTTTACTGTAATAATTATACGTGTTCAAATACTAATGAAACATGACTTGTGGAATATAATATCTTCTAAAATTAAATCTATTAACATGCTATCTAAAGAAGTACTTAGGGGAAGCAAAGAAAGGTAAGGTTAAGTTGCTCTTTCTTGTTCTCTGAGGCTAGAAGAGTCTAACATGGATTATTATTTGGCACCTTGAAACTCAGAATTCTTCAGGGTTAAGGATGAGATTCATTCATAAGCACATCAGAAGCTTTTTTTTAGTTTTGCAGTTTATACTAATGATACATGATAGCTGTTGAATTTAAAACAATACAAATTTAGTACATATGTTATACACAATGAGCCAGTAAGTTATGAGTCAAGAAACTCTTATAAAACAGGAGTGTATTAAGAAGACATTTTAGAATAGAATAGAGCTGGAAGAGACTTTGGAGATCTTCTAGTCCACCCCCTGCTCAAGTAGGAGAACCTATACCATCTCAGAAAAATGACTGTCTAGCCTCTTTTTAAAAAGCTCCAGTGATGGAGCACCCACGACTTCTGGGGGCAAGCTATTTCACTGGTTAATTGTCCTCACTGTCAAGAAGTTTCTCCTTAATTGCAGATTACTTCTCTCTTTGATCAGTTTCCAACCATTGTTTCTCGTCCTGCCCTCTGGTGCTTTGGTGAATAACATGACTCCCTCTTCTTTGTGGCAGCCCCTCAAATACTGGAATGCTGCTATCATGTCTCCCCTATTTCTTCGTTTCTTTAGACTAGCCAAACCCAAGTCCTGCAGCCGTTCTTCATATGTTTTAGTCTCCAGGCCTTTGATCATCTTAGTTGTTCTTCTCTGATTTTTTTCCAAACTCTTAACATCTTTTTTGTGATATGGTGACCAAAATTAGCTTCAGTATTCCAGGGTTTTATAAAGCAGTACTAATACCTTGTGTAATCTTGATTCTATGCCTCTGTTTATACAACCAAAGATTGTATTACCTTTTTTGGCAGCTGCTGCATACTGCTGGTTCATGGTTAAATGATCATCCACTAGGACTCCAAGGTCATTCTCACAGTTACTGTTTTTAAGCCAGGTCTTGCCCAATCTATACTTGTACCTTTGATTTTTCCTATCTAAACGTAAAACTTTGCTTTTCTCCACATTGAAACTCATTTTGTTTGATAGGGCCCATTGTTCAAGTTTGTCAAGATCTTTTTGGATGCTGAGTTTGTTTTCTAGGGTATTGGCTACTCCCACCAGTTTGGTGTCATCTGCAAATTTGATGAGTTCCACTTCAATTCCCTCATCTAACTCAATAATGAAGATATTGAAGAGTACTGGGCCTAAGACGGTACTGGGCCTAAGACGGAACCTTGTGGTACCCCACTGCTTACTTCTCTCCATGTGGCTGTAGTGTCATTGAGGCACTCATTGAGTACAGTTTGCCAGCCACCTACAGATCCACCTGGTGGTGATGTTGTCTATTCCACCTTTTTCTAGCTTACCAAGGAGTAGGTTGTGGTCTACTTTATCAAATGCCTTACTGAAGTCTAAGTACTGTATACTACATCCACAGTATTTCGCTGGTCTAGTCACTTTGTCAAAGAATGAAATAAGATTAGTTTGGCATGATCTGTTTTTAACAAACCCATGCTGGCTACTAGTTATAACTTTGTTTTCTTCTAATTGTTCACATATCTGTTTTTTTATTTTCTTTTCTTTCCATGTATTGATGTTAAACTGATGGTCTGTAGTTTCCTGAGAATCACATCAATCATTTTCCAATTCTCAAATACTTCCCTGGTGCTCCAGGATTTTTGTGGTGCAATGGTTCTGAGATAACATCTGCCAGCTCCTTCAGAACTCTGGGATGTAATCTGTCAGGCCCCGGTGATTTATATTTGTCAAGGTTGGATATGTGTTCTCTTACCATTTTCTTGCTTATTTTAATTTTTGCTCCTAATTTGTCTTTTGCAATGTTTTTTTTTGGGGGGGGGGGTATGTTGGACTGTAGTTTCTTTTTGTGTGAGGACTGATGCAAAGTATGAGTTAAGCAGCTCTGCTTTGTCCATGTTGCCTGTTATTTTCTTGCCATCTTCTCTTTTTAGTGGACCTACAGTTTCCTTGACTTTTTTCTTGTTGTTAATATGTTGGAAAAAACTTTTTTTTATTATCCATGATTTCTGTTGCAAGTCTTTGTTCATTCTGAGCCTTTGCTTTCCTGATTTCATCTTTGCATATTCTGGCTGTCTGCTGATAATTGGCCTTAGTTATATGCCTCTCTTTCCATTTTTTTGTATTTGTCCTTTTTGTCTTTCAGTTTGTCAAAGAGATCTTTGTGCAGCCATGCTGGTTTCTTCTTGAATTTCTTGTTTTTCTTTTTCAGTGGTATTGTGTTAGTCTGGGCTTTTATGATCATATTTTTCAGAGTTTTCCACGCTTTGTGGGTTGTTTTCCCCTTTAGGATTTTTATCCATGGGATCTTTCCTAAGTTCTCTCTGAGTTTGTTAAAATCATCTCTTTTGAAGTTCAAGACCTTGGTTGGATTGTTTTCTGTTGCTAGTGTTTGTGTTATATTAAATCCCAGTATGACATGGTCACTTTTGCCCAAGGTTCCGGCAACTTCAACTCCCTCTATCACTTCTTCTCTATTAGTTAGAATTAAGCCCAGTATAGCTTTATGTCTAGTTCCCTCGTCCACTTTTTGGATGACAAAGTTGTCATCTAGGTTGGTTAGGAATCTGTTTGATCTCCCGCTCTCTGCAGAGTTTGTCTCCCAGTTGATATCTGCATAGTTGAAGTCTCCCATTACTACTGTGATATGCTTTCTACATACATTTGTTAGCTGGTTGGCAAAGAGTTAATTTATTTCTTCTGAATGGTTGGGTAATATACACCTATAATAATGTCACTTTTTTTTCTCTTTTATATTGTCCCATATACATTCTGGAGAGATTTTGTCTTGGATCATGTGCATTTCTGTAGATATGTAGTGTTCTCTTACATATCTTCTCTTTGTTCTTTGTGTGTATTAATACTGTAAGTTTTAATAGTGTTAGAAATATGTGTATAATCAGAAAAAGAGGATTGATTTGATATATGACATTTGAAGCATGCAAAACTTTGTTTATGAAGAAAAAAAGCAAATTAGACAAACAGGGAATTCCAGCATGTCTTAAAGAAATCCATTTTTCTTTCACTAAGATTGAAACATACTGAATTTAGACTTATATGTGCATTCCAAGCTTTGAATGTTGACTCTGCTAGATAAATCAGCAGTCTGATATTAAACATAAAAGGCAGCTTTTATAGGACATCGTGTATGTGAGAATTGCTTTGAAAAATGTGAAAGGTGTTAGGTACATGCAAAGTATTTCTGGTGCTATAATCACATTCAAACTTTTTTGCATGTTTGCATAAAATCCCACCTCAACCAACAGCCTGCTATTTCTAAAGGAGGACAAGCATACATTGAAAGTTTCTCAGAGATAATTGTTTTGATATTTTTGTAAGTGACATACTGAAATCAACAACCTTTCAGTCATTTCAACATGTTAGGAAGCTGTTTGCACAAATACCAAAGAGGGAGAAATCCTTAATATAGTTATAGAACATTTAATATTTTACATAGCCCTGTTAGTTTGAACCAGAACTGGCAAAGGAAGTGTTATTTGTCTTCATTTATTCTCATTTCAAACCTTTTAGTCCTTAATTTACTTTCAGCAGACATTAAACAAGGAAAAACATAAAATAAATGCAAAAAAATGGATATGAATAAGCTAAATTGCATATAATTCTGTGCAAATGCACTGCTGATCAAATTAACGTTGATGTGAAAATAATTATAATTGGCTTGTGCATCTATTAGCACTTTAAAATCCAGGAGAGCTTACAGACAATAGGAAACTTTTTCATTTTTCTTCTAAATTTTGCTAAGGCAATTAATTATGATACCATCCTAGGAAATAACAAAACTAACTTTTTACATATGAATTTTTGTTTGCTTTTTCCACATGGTGTGAGACAGTGACAAATCTTCTCATCTCTGTCTCCAATATTTTTTAACATGCATTTCTTTTAACTTTCTTAACTTTTAACTTTTTTTCTGTAACTTCTAATTTTTAACTCCCAGTTTTCAACTTGTTGACCGATGTGCATGTAGCTTTGTTTTGTTTTGTTTTATTTAGTACTTGTTCTTAATGGGGAGGAAAAGGAAGAGAACTTGGTCAAGCTTGGTCAAGCATTGAGACATAATATAGGAAATAGAGTTACATGAAAGATATTATATGCATTGGTAATAAGGGTAAGAGATAGGTAATGTTGATCCAAATGAGGCATGTCCTTCCTACATCTCTTCCTCTGACAATTAAGCCACTGGGAGCTCCCCCCTGCCTTCTGATCATTTCTTAGGTAGCATTTGTTCCATCATAAGGGTATAGCTCTTTACAAGAGGGGTGACAATGGAGGGCTGCTTGATCCAGAAAGAGGCATAACTGACACACCAGATAGAACTGAATAAAGTGTCTCTTGACCACAGCTGCCATCATTTCTTGTAAGTCCAAATGGTCCCCAAGATTCTGCACCATTCTTGAGGGAACCAGGCATCTCTATTCTAGAGTACTTGGATCCAGACAGTCCCAATAACCACACCCATACAGTCTTTATATGATTCAGTCAGAGTCAGTTGTATTCCACCCAGACCCACTCATCTTCTGGGTATGGGGGTCAGAGTTTTGACAATCTTGTTCAGTCAGCTTGAGGTGGGAAAGTATAATTGGGCATCATTTTGTGCTGATGATACCAGACTCCAAACTAGTACATGATCTTACCTAGAAGTTTTCCATAAATGTTGAACAAGAAAGAATATCAGTCCTTGTGCTACCCTACAAAGAAAAGGCCTAGAAAGTGACTTCTTATACCCGATACTGACTGGAATCATCCCCAAAGAAAGAAAACTTTGAAGCCAACTCCAAAGTGGCTGACAGTATGGAAAGCTACTGAGAGATCAAGGAACCCATGGGTGGATGCAATACCTCCATCCAGGCTCCATCAAAGAGTCATCCACAAACATGCCCATAGTGAACTCAGGGCCTGAATCTCTAAGAATGGAAGGTTGGAAAGACGATAGGAGTTTCCTCCAAAATGTTGGGTCTAGTAATGATCTCTTGACGAGGGAGGGTTCATCTTCTTCTTCAGTGCTGAAGGTATAGTATTGTGAGATAATTATCACACCACAATGGTTGCAAGGCAGTCAAATATGGTAAGCCTCTCTTTCTGCTCATTGTTACCATAGTAATGAAAATCCTTACATTTAGGCCCTTCACAGATCTCTAAAGCAAAGGAAACCTGAAGAAGATTGAAAAACAATTGTAAGTTTACTTAGCAACCACTTCACTTAACAACCATGTTGCTGGTCCTAAATGTGGCCACTAAACCATAATTACCTATAGAATAAGTAAAACTTCAACACTGACCTCTTTGCTAAAATACAATATTCACAGATGCCATCTAGATTTTATACAGTATTGTAGAACACATTTTTCCAGTTACTTTGGTTTTGGTACTATAAACCTCAATTTTATGCTGAGAAACAATCAAATTATTTTGCCAGTTTCACCCAAGGCTAGTTTTTGTTTTGTTTTAGAGTGTGTTACTCAAATCTCTGTACAACTGCTTCAATATATGCATGTAGGTGTGTGTGCATGTGTGTGTGTATGTGCACGCATTTGTGTAAAATCTCAACCATCTTTTTTTTTTACCATATTATTCTAAGAATATATTTTACTCATAGGAGCAAGACTTAAAATCATTGGAAAAAAAGACTAGTCAAATGTTCCAGAGAATATATTTCTTATAATTCAATATTCTGGTTCCTGGACAAAATTCAAAACCATCCCGACGGATTTGTACCTACCTGCAAAAATCAGAGCCTTGATGTCTGATCTTCTATCTTGTTTCTTCTCCAACCTTCATGGTTCATTTTTGTTAAGATTAGGAAATTGACACAAGGTAGAGCAGAAAAAGTCAATGGAATAATAATAATCTAAGCTTTATATTTCAGGTCTCCACTATCAATAATTCAGATTGCCTCTCAAGTAGAATAAATGTGGGGATATATTTTAAAGTAAATAATTAAAAAGAACAGAAAAAGGCTTTGCCCAGCAAGTTATGTATAGGCAAGAAGATATAGGAAATTTATCTTGATGTTGTCTTCTTCTAACAAATTCCTCTAAGGCATTTGTTTTGTGACAAAACATGCACAGAACCATTTGAAATCACAAAAAGATTTGTGTTTTGTACTAAAAGTGATATATAATTGGAAAACACAATGTTGCAGGTGTCATCATAAACTCCCTCCCTCCCTCCCTCCCTCCCTCCTTCCTGTCTATCATTTTTATGTCATTGGTATATTTAGTATGCCTTTCCCCATTGCACCTCTGCCAGTTTTCTTTGCTTTTTCTTTCACTAAAGATAACATAGATATTTACAGTTTCTGCAGCTCAGTCTGTATCGCCTTTCTTTGTAGTATTGGATTTCCTAAGGCAAAAGACGACAGCACATCCATCACTACACTTCTTGCTATAAAGCTGATCTTGGCATCTTGGCTTGATTATGTTGCTCCTTCAAATTTGAGGAGTACTGGCACTACAGTTTGTCTTCGTGGTTTTGCCAAAGAGTTCAGAACATTCATTAATCAGACAATTTTTATCAAAATTTTGTCAGGTGGCAGTAGTAGCATCAGTTCACTTTAGTACCAAAAGTTATTTCAGGTGAAATACAGTGTTTCTGAATTAAAAAAAAAAAAGTACAAATGAAAGTTCATCTCAGGAAAGTAATGGTTTTAGTATAATAATGGTGAAATTGCATTTGAATTCTACATATATACAATAATCCAAAAACTATCAAGATGCTGCTTCTTATATCTAAGTGTAGATTTAGATATAGTTGCAAAGATTTTGTGTGAGTCAGTTTATACAGTATTGGAGAATATGTTTCCTTCTGAACATTGGGAGTGGAATGAGAAACTCCACATAGCACTGGAGTACACAGGAAGGCACAGATTAGAAACTAAACTTTATTAAATATCATTATATAACATGAAACCTAAATGCAGAAGTTTATAATATTAGGAAAACAAATCCATAACATTAGAAGCTATGTAATGACATCATGAGATGTGTGATATTCACTCCTCCAACTCTCCTTCCCAACATCCATGACTAAACTATATACTAGGTTTTGTAAAAATATAAAAAATAAGTGGTTTACAAAAATGCCTCAGATAGCCTTTGGATAGAGATGCATCTTAATTTCTATGAAGATGAAAGAACAAGAGAGAGTAGTACACTAAAATTTACAAATTATGTTACTGTAACTGTCCTAATAAAGGTAGTTTTGGGTTTTCATGATGCCTACTTCTTAGTCTAGTCTTTCTTATAGGGCTTCCCAAAAGATAGGAAAATAAGACTTTTCTGTGTTTTTATTGCTATTTGCTACTTTTCTGCCATAACCAGTTATCCAGACCAGACCAGATCATCATAGTAGGCCAGGTCAGTATACACAATAAAGACCACTGTAATTCTATTTTCTTGTTGTACGGTATAATGAAAGCCTGACAGAGGTTCCCTGTGCTTTCTCTTATACTATATTGACTGAAGATGGGGTTATTTTGAGTCTCTGTCCTTCCTTTCCCAGAGCTGAATTGTAATTTATTGTTTCTTTTATCTTTACCAGTTTTATCTCCCCTTTTCTCTACAGAAATGTGTTCTACAACTCAATAATCTTCAATCAACCATTTTCTTAGATTATTTCACTGGGAAGTCTTGGGTAAAAGAGTTGCCTTTTGATGTATTTTCCTCTCCCATCTCTGAACGTTGCTCAGAATGAGACAATCGTGAGCAAATTCTACAGCTGTAACATAGTTCCAATCCTTATGTCTTGCTAACCGTTTCTAAAGAACATGTCCTTTTGACATTACTTTTATATATCCCTAGCAAATAGTTAGGCAGATTAAAACAGCCTTTAGAGGTTTCTTGGCCTCCTTTGCTAACACACTGATGCCATGAACATGAACTGACATGCTTAATTGATAATGATTTGTCCAACTTCCAGGGTCTATTGGTCTGCTGCAGGCAGGACTCCCATTGGGCATTTCCTTCCAATGCCATTTTGACTTGGGTTATAGCATCTGACTAGCATCTGACATCTACCTGGGTAAAACATGACTGATAGTGGAAAATACATAATTTTGCATACATATCCAGGTGTTTTTGGTCATGGCTGCTTGCTACTAGCAGTGCCATTTCTTTGCATTACTAATTGATCACATCTTGCTTTCTCTTCCATGCCTGTATCTTTCTAACATGTCACATGTGAGGAAGAAAGATGTGAGATATTAGGAGACTTCCCTCTTGTTTCATTCAATATGAGGGATGCATAAGCCTGGCTATTATTATAAGCTTAGCTCTCTTCCAGGAAGGCATTAATACCACCTTACAAGTGGCACATTATTATCATGAAGTAGTTTGTGCCAATAACTTGTCATTTGGATGCCTTGGAAGATGTAAATGGCCTTAAAGGATAAGTGTGATGATTCCACTGGATGCTTCCCCAGATACCTCTCTAGATGTCAGCTTGGGGGCGGATGAACCAGTTCCTGGCACATCAGGATTTGAATTGATTGATGATTCTGAGCAGCCATCAATGAGGGATTTGGCTGAGGCTTCAGGTGGGGAAAGCATGCAGTTGCAGCTGGTCGATGATGAGGCGGAGGAACTACCTTCTGCACCTGATTCAAGAAAATGTAGGGCAGAGAAAAGGCAGGACCAGAGAAGATCAGCCAGACTACTCACAAGGAGAAAGCCTCACCCTTCTTGATGGGCTGCACCGGAAGCTGGCTATTTAACACAGCAGACAGATAGAGGCAATGCTGGGAATAATGCGTTTGTTTCCTAGCTGTGTGTTTTCTGGTCATTGTCATTCCTGCCCCATTTTTGATTGACACTGTGCCTTGACTTGGATCATGCCTTGGAAACTTTGGACTTTTCTTGCCTCATGAACTGTCTTGTGTTGTTTTACGTTAAGTAATTTAAGTTTTTCTGGTGGATTTATTTTGATTGGGAAACTTTCAAGTGCCTTGTGGACTCTTTGGTCATTGCTCTGTGGACTAGTATTGGTCTGCTCATTGTTGGACTTAATTGGGACAGGTCTGGGTTTTTCAGTGAAGGGAATTGCCGGGGAATATTAATAAACTCACTAAACCACAGTTACGTGTATGTGAGAGTGAGTGGGATGGCACAATAAAAGGAAGATCAAAGCAACAGCAATAGCAATAGCACTTAGACTTATAAACTTCTCCACTGTGCTTTACAGTTCTCTGTAAGCAGTTTACAGAGTCAGCCCCCAACAATCTGGGTTCTCATTTTACTGACCTCAGAAGGATAGAAGATTGAGTCATCCTTGAGACAGTGAGAATTGAACTGCTGGCAGTCAGCAGTGTCAGCCTGCAATACTGTATTCTAACTACTGCACCACCACAGCTCTATCTTACAGTCAGATAAGACAGATTTCAATTTGGACTTGAGATATTAGTTTGTTTAAAAATCTCAGTCAGGCCCCTCCCTAATTCACATGAAGATAAAGTGAGGGATGGGGAAATACATTTAGACTTGCAAGATTAAAATATCTTTAACTGTTGCTTTGCCTCTTTCCCCATACATCATACTTTACTGTAGCTGTTACAATAAAATAGTCCTGATGTATCTGGCATTAGTTTCTCAGACTGGTCTACCATGTGGATTGACAAAAGGCAGTTAAATCCAAGCATCAACCTACTTTTCTTAAAGTCTATTTCCTAACGTTAAACATATGGATTCATAGTTGTTTTTCATGCTGACAAGTGAAGTTCACTAAGAGGTGAAAAGAACCTTTAAAATCCATCAATAACTTTCATTAATTTATTCAATTTCAAAACTTAAGGACACTACTATTTGCTAGCCTCATTTGAAACAGAATAAGGATCAGCCATGGGGCAAGTGGAATTTAAGCCACCACACTTTTCTGCTAACCCAGGCATTAGAAGAATTTAGGTAAACAGTTAAATTTGGCTAAACCTGTAGAAATTGCTGCCAGCTTGCATATTCAAAGATCTTCGGCTATTCTTCATGCCATGTTTCGGCTTTTTTTAAAATTTTGTTTAACCACCCTAGTGCTGTACATGGACAATCAGATAGATAAAAAGATAGATGATACATAGATAACAGGGATGATATATATAGATATTATACCATATGTCTGTCTGTCTGTCTGTCTATCTGTCTGTCTGTCTGTCTGTCTGTCTGTCTGTCTATCTATCTATCTATTTATCTATCCAGGAACCCAGAATTGCATTGGGTAAAGGATTTTCAGTTGTTCTATATCAATTGACAACACTGATTTTTCTAGTGACTTCAGTTCCTTTTCTCCTTCTGGATATCTGTGCAAGGCAAACAGGTCTCATGTTGTAACATTTTTTAGTACATGTCAATGGCAATTTTTTTATCAGTGAATTTGAATCCTCCTGTAACCTCTATCCTTTCAGCCACTCATGACTAATTCCATCTCTGCTGGCTAGCTATTTCTCTTATTTACTGAATTGTCACTGTTATTCCAATTTCAGTTCTACTTTTTCCTGCCAGCTATTTAGCTATTTCAGCTTCAACTTTCCTTGTCTTGAGTGACCTCTTTCACTGTGAAAACCTTTATCAATTATTTCTGAGAGTCAGGTTATCACCTGCAAGGATAGCCTGTATGTATGTCTGGGTGGCCATGTGACAGGTAGCAGATAATGTTTTCCTTTTTCCTTATGTCACAACATGTAAGTCAGCAATGTATGGAGACAGATTTCCTGACTGGAGCCAGGTCCAATTAACTCTGGAGTAAACCCAGATTTTTAGCCTAGAATAAACTTCCAGACTATCCTAGATAGTTTTAAGCACTCATTTCACAATCTGCATATAGGAGAAGGAGAAGGAGAAGGAGGGTTTTTCTAAGATTGATAATTGAGGAGTTAGGGTTACGTGTTGCTCTCCAGTTGCCTTCTCCTAACTTAACAGAACAACATTGTTCAGCAAAACAGAAAATTAAAACAAAACATGTAAGAACAACTGTTGAAAAACAAAATAACAGTCATACAGTAAGGGTTCTAATAATTTGAAACTCATAACCACCATCATGAAAATAGGTATATACAATGAGAGATTAAAATAAACATTTAAACATAAAGCACATAATGCAATATTGAATAATCTTGCACAATTTTTATTTCACCACATAATTCAGATTATTACTGGGCTCTATGCTGTAGGTCTTTATCAACATTACTGAAACTAGTGAAAGTTTCAGTACAAAACTACCCTGATTGTATGTTCCAATTTTAGTATCCTAGCATTCATTATTTATCTTCCTTAATAATTTTCAAATAAACAGGTTGACTAATTATTCCAAAAATCCTTCTTCACTCATCAAACGAGAAGATCATTTTGAACTCTGAAAATGTACCGATTGACTTCCTGACAGTTCTGCCCTAGAGAGCACACTTTGTTCTTGCTTAGACCTTGAATGCCACCTTTCCTGGAGCCAAATTTGTTACATTATCTGGATCTGACAATACTTTGCATTTGAACATAGTGAAGCAAGGAAGCAGATCCCAAGTTTCCTTGTGCTCAATGAGGTAAAGAAAGAGAGGAAAGCCAAAGGATGAAACTACTAGTGCAGAAGATAAATAAAACTTGCCAATTGCCCACTGGCAGAAACATCAAAGAAAGAGAAACCAATCAAATCCAGATCCTGGCATAAGTCAGCCGCACATTGATTTTGCTAGAAAGGCAATAAGGCAATGAAGTTGAGATGGGGTAAGATGGGGTAAAATGAAGCTAAAGCACATATGTGGACAATTCAATAATATTATTCCAAAGAAACAATGTTATGAAAAAACAGCCACTTTCTTGCACTGTATTGACAAAAGCGGGCTAGCTGTAATAGGTTTTCTTTTTCTTTTTTTCTATTCCATGCTGATTAGGTGTACTTTGTCCAGTCATGAGTGCTGCATTTTAAAAAGACATTAACAAGCTGGAATATGCCTAAAACAATATTACTGAGGTTTGATAATGATGGTGAAAGAAAAAAAAATATTAGAAAGAAAGAATATTAACATCTGCAACAATAGCCATCTCTATTCTTCTATTGGCCATATATCTGCAGAAGAAGGATTCAGAATCCCTTAACGAGAAAGAGAACTTTATTCTTCCCAATTCATAGATATACAGAAAAAATCATAAGCCCATCTTTATCATTCATTCATTCATTCATTTATTTAACAAGGCCTATAAACCATTCCAACTGAAGCCATTTCAATTAAAGAAGACTCTGAATCATGTAAATTTCCCATCATACATAAAAAACATTTCGGAAGCTGTAGAACAAAGCTTCTGAGAACTACAAGTGGGCATCGCACACCACGCAGAGGCTACCATATGAGGATAAATCATACATTGTAAAGATTGCTTGGAGGTGGGAGATATTTCCAATATAATCTACCAAATCTCCTGCATGGATTGCCCCTGTGACTAGGGAGTTCAGACAGGGAGAAAACTAACCACCAGACTGAAAGAAACTAAGTGAGTGGTCAGATGAGGAGACTTAAACTCATTGGTAGCCTCACACTGCAATGAACAAGGACACACATTCAACTTTATAGCTACTAAGATTTTTGGACAAGCAGGCACAAAAACAGCCAGGGAAGTGATTGAAGCCTTGTCAGTCAACAGGAGTGCTGATTTATCACCAGCTTATCAAGTACTTAGAAGGTGAGGACTGGGCAGCACAAGCAAATGACAGCTAATGACTTAAAAGCCAGCCATCAACACATCCCAATCAACATCTAAAAAGCCATTTACAACATGCACTATAAATACCACATGCAGAACAGCACACATTCTGCTAGACAGAAATTCCATGAATATGGGCTCCAACACAAGTCTGAAAGCTCAGAAGACAAAACCTCTAGTCCTGGTGATTGACCCAGATTGGATCCCAAAACACATATAATTGCCTTCATTCATTTCACATCATACTTGTACACAATCTGGCAGGCACTTTATGTTCTTTTAAGGCAGTTTTTTTGGGCAGGAAGGGTTAAATGTAAACCCTTCCTCAGCAAGCAGATTACTCCCATATCTTTATTGAAGTTAGAAAAGATAGTCCCCTTGTGCTCTGCATACTTTTCTGAGAAGGGCAGGGTTTAAAGAAGTGATTTTATTAGCTGGCTAGATTTTTCAACTGTTCATTGGTGGCTAACAGTGGAAATGTTAAGAACCAATAACACAAAAGAACAGGAATAAAGCAAAGATTAATAAATGCCCAAACATAAACACAGTGAAAAATGAAGCTGTAGTTTTGTTTTGTTTTTAAATATCAGTTTTGTTTAATCTGTTTTACAGTGTGTGGCATGTAACACAGGCAGGCTAATGATCTCCCATAAGGGAAAATATCATCCATTTTATTGGCTGTAGGAGGTGGTCAAGAAAATCTCTATTTAAAAATGTGACTCCTAAATTGTTTTGTTTTCCAGCAGCAATGTTTGGCTTCATGTAACTGAATGGAATATGGGTCAACTACAGTGCAGTGTTGCCAGACATCTGTATGATTTGTGATATATTTCCACAATCTGGACTGTCATGCATATAAAGATTAAAATAATTTCTGTGCCAGTGTTGTTGGTGGCAAAGTTCTCTGAAATACTTGCATCCAACTTCAAGCAGTGGTGTTCTTTTTAGGGATATTGTCACCCATTGTTGTGCTAATCTTGTCAGTTAAAAAACAAGCAACTCTACCACACAGGAAGCAAAGTCATCTGATGCCTAAATCTTTTGGACTTTGCCAGCTTTTTGTTTGCAGCAAACTATGTGTTTGCCAGATTACTGTTTGCAGCAAATTATTACAAATGTTAGGACTGCTGAGGACTGAGGCGCTGTTCTAGAACATTTTCTGAAAGAGTCATCCAGAACTGAACTTACTAGCATACAAGATGGGTTTCCTTGCTTAGCATTACCAGCCAACAAATTGCAGAATTGGAATCCTTCAGGCTTCCCACCAAATGTCCAACCTGCTGTTCAAGGGAACATTATGTTGATGAAAGCCACTAACATATATTTGGCATACACAAAGCTCTAGTTCAGGCTTATTTGCTGTTTTTAGCATTTGGACCAGCAGATGGAATAACAAACGAATTGCCTAAGATTATGACATCTACACAGGAAACCTCCTCCCACCCCCACCATTAGGAGAACTAAGAATGAAAAAGATAAAGTGTTAGTTGTTACAACAGCAGTTGATCTGTGTAGTGCTCCTTGAAATTAAGATAGAAAAGAGTATTAGTAATGAAATCAGTTCCAAGACAGTTGTTGGATATCTTTGGCCTAAAGAAGTCCCACTGTTTGTTGATGATGTGGTGTTTTTTGAAGGAAGTAGGAAGCTACTACTTTCCTATTGCTACTATCTTATTTTATGTGCAATTATTAGTGAATGTCAGCCTAACCTTTTGGAAGGGGGGAAAAAGACTCAGAATGATAATGAACTTCCCATATGGTTAAGTTTATTATGTAAACAAACAAACCTACAGAAATACCTGTAAATGTTACGATGTTTGTTACAATACCCTAAGGAGAAAAGATGATTGTCTGCTTGTATGAATATTCCATTGTGAGAATATGCAACTAAGTGTTTTATAAGGTGACCAACATTTTTACAATGAAAAGGAGGACACAAATAAATTGAAGAAAAAAAAATATCGTAAATAAAAGAAACATTTTATTCATTGCAGCAATAATACAGAATACACTATAATATGATAAATGCATAATAAAAATATTTGTAACAATAACATTTAATATAGTAATTATGCTTACATACCACGCCCCCGCCCACAGCCACCCCGCCAGCACTGCTGCCTCATGTAGAACAGGCCGCGCGGCTCCCAAAGCACCAGCTGCACCGGCTCTGGCCCCAGGGGGAAGCCCGCCATCAACACACCCCACCTGCAGCCGCCCTGCCAGAATCACTGCCCACCCTGCGCAGCCCCATATAGAGCAGGCCTCGTGGCTCCCACAGCATGGGGGCAGCTGGCCACCGCTGCTCCTCACACCCCCACCCACAGCAGCCCCGCTGCCCCTGCCTCTTGTGCCCGCAGCCATTATTGCCCTAGCAGGACCAAAGATCAAGAGAAAGTTACCGTGGCATCGCTGCTCCAGTTTCCTCCAGGTATCTTCAGGACTAAGTAGGAGATGGTGTAGTTGGGTAGCAGGGAAGGGTGCAAAGTTCCTGCCAATTCCCTTCGCTGGAGACAACTTACATGTGCAAAGTTTGCTGGCCGGGTGTTTTGGCAAACTCAGCAGCAATTCCTATTGGCTTTTGAAAGCCAATAGGGGAAGTAGCACAGCTCATGCAAAATTTGAAAAAAAACCCATAAAAAAAGAGGTGCTGAATGCCATTCTGAGTGATCTATGAGAAAAAAAAGCCCTGCGGATTAGTCTTCAAATATCGAAAAGGAGGACATGTAGGAGGACACTTTTCGAGGGAGGACAGAACTAACAAAAGGAGCACTGTCCTCCCTAAAGGAGGATGGTTGGTCACCTTATGTTTTGTTTGAATATATTCCCACCAGTCTGTTAAAAGAAGCCCAAAGATGAAGTTTGTAAATTAATAACTTTGGTGATATAAAAAGAGGAAGGAAGCAACTGTGCCAATTTTCCTTCTGGTAAATTTAATGGCTTTTTAACTGATTGGATCTTTGGCAGCCATTTTGTGAATGGGCAAGTTCATCTCCCCTCATGGCAGTCATTTTCTATTAGCAATACAGTATGCATTCAAATTCTCCAATCTGTATTTTCAAGGAAATGTAAATTGAAGCTATCTTATGCAAGAGAACATGCGAAACATACATGTAATAAAGATAAAGATATAAATAAATACACATGTAATTTAGATATAAATAAAGGTTCTTTATTAAATTATTAAATCCTGGAGCACTGGGGAACTACCAGAGGATTGGAAAAGTGCTGATGTAGTTCCCATCTTCAAAAAAGGGGGAAAAATGGATCCAGAAAACTATAGGCCTATCAGCCTGACCTCAATACCTGGAAAGATTCTGGAAAAGATAATCAAACAACGAATCAGCAAACACCTAGAGGCAAACAAAGTCATTACCAAAAGCCAACATGGGTTTGTCAAAAACAGATCATGCCAGACAAATCTTATTGCATTATTTGACCAGGTGACAAAACTAGTGGACCAGAGGAATGCTGTGGATATAATTTACTTGGACTTCAATAGGGCATTTGATAAAGTAGACCGTAGCCTACTACTTGATAAGATAGAAAAATGTGGGTTAGACAGTGTTAAGTCCTTCGATCGAGGGTGAATGATGAAGACTCATTGTGCAGTTAACAGCTCTTTACTCCTATTACAGCAAAACACCAACAACGAGCAAGGGCACACAGGCCTCTCTTTAACTACCCAGATCCCCGGACACAATGGTAACAATTAACGGAGTGCTTTCCTGCCTTGTGCATGTGTGCAAAGCTGGCACCTCTCTGTCTGGTCCCAGGAAGCTTGTGGAATGCCCGGGACCTAAGCAATGTCCCGAGCTTTGCAGGCTCCGGACACAACACCTCTCCCCCCTAGATGGAACTTGTACGACCTAATTGGGAAAGTGATATATAGTTCCTTAAATCAAATGCATTGACTGTGGAAGATTTGAGGCTACCCTCAGGCAAAACCCCCTCCACTTCGTTTTGGGAATATATGTATCCGAAATCAGGAATAATACAAAATAATCATGCCTTTTTTATTCAGAGCCCTTATGAGTTGTTCCCCTTGAACTTGACAACAACTTCACAAAGTTCCTAAGATATTTGGGTGGGTACTTGACCCACTGCGACCTCCTCTGACTGGGAGAATTTGCTTGGCCCACCTGCTCGCCTACCAGGCTAGGTGGGCCAAGGCGTTGCTGCCCTAAATTCCCAGGTGACCCTGGTGCTGTTGCCTGGCCTACCTGCTTGCCTACCAGGCTCAGCAGGCCAGGACTTTGCTGCCCCGAATACCCGGTTGACCCGCCCATCTGCTGGCTGGCTGAACAATCTAAGTCCAAGCCAGCATACCTTGGAGGGGTGGTAGTCCCCAGATCCACAATGGACCCTTCTTGGGAACGCTGTCCCTCGAATCCAAGGCCAGCAGATTAGTTAGTTGAAGTGCCCCAGTGCTCAGTTGTTCCCCAGCACATGCCGGAAGTGCCAGAGTCAGGAGTTGCCTCCCTGGCTACCCCCTTCCATATTGACCTCCTTCTGGGAGCAATTGCAGAATCGGGCCAACACCCCTGCTGTGATTCTAGTTCTCTTGTATTTTGTGAGTTATGTGGATACCCCCAGTCAGTCTCCCTGTCTGGAGCACTCTGTGACATTTATGAATAATGTGGATAACCCCGGTGTGATTCCCTGTCTGGAGTAATTGTGGATGTGTGGGATGACCTCCTATCAATGAATTCCTGTTCTGAGCACTTGCGGAACTTTGTGATGAAGCATCCATGGCCTCAGCAGCAGCTAGTGAAGACCTGTGAAACTGATCCCCAGAATGCATATTATGATCCTCCCCGCCCCCCCAGAGCAGAGCCAGGAGTGGAAGGGTGAGAGTCCAGTCTCCAATGCAGCTGGTCGATGTGCCTGCAAAGAACAGAGCAGTCTCCCAAAGTCACTTCATATGACAATGGCCCAGAGACCTTGCAGACTACAGCTGCAATCCAGAGATGACCAGGTCCATAGTTCCGTGCCCAGAGCGGATCGCCCACTTGGAGTCTCCTAGGTGCCCACGGTTGTGACACCTGTGAATCCACCCTGTTGGGGTGCAACCTGTCCAGTTTAGTGATGAGGCGGCGACCCCAGCGGAGTTCAGCAGGGTTCTTCCCTGTGGCAGTGCAAGGTGTGGTGTGGTAGGCAAGAAGAAAATCTGCTAACCTGTGATGCCAGTTATAGTAAGTCAGTTTCTTGCGGGCATCTTTAGTGGTGCACACCATTCTCTCTGCCATTCCGTTGGAGGATGGGTGGAAGGGAGCCGAAGTCGCATGGCAGATCACGTTGGCCTGAAGAAAAGCCTGGAACTCAGAAGAGGTAAATTGAGGACCATTATCTGAAACCAGAACATCTGGAAGGCCGTGTGATGCAAAAATTCCTCTTAAAACCTGGATGGTCCTGGCAGTAGTAGTGGAGGACACAGGAAAAATCTCTAGCCACTTTGAATGTCTATCAAAAACAACCAGGAAAATTGCCCCTGAAAGGGCCCAGCATAATCTATATGCACCCTAGACCACGGGGTTTGAGTCTCCTCCCACCTATGTACAGGAGCCTGAGTCATTTCAGGCCGAGACTGTTGGCACACTTGGCACCCGTGCACCTGGGCCTCGATGGCTTTATCGAGTCCAGGCCACCAAAGATGGCTGCGTGCAAGCGCTTTCATCCTGACTATGCCAGGATGTCCCTCATGCAGAAAGACCAAGATTCTAGACCTCAATGAGGCTGGGATCACTACCCTGCTACCCCATAACAGGCATCCCTTGAAAGTGGACAACTCATGCTTCTTGTGCCAGAAGCTTTGAAATTCCACATCAGAGCACTTGTCAGGCCATCCTGACAACACACATGTCAGCATGCGTGTAAGTGTGTGATCAATGGCAGTTTCAGCAGCCACATCCCTAGCATTGAGAGGAGACTCAGGCAATTCCTGAATAGACAGAATATTAACAGCTGGAGCAGGATCAGGCTCCAATTTCTTTGTGAACCAATGTATAGTCATATGCGGCCAGGAAAATGGACCATCTCAGCATACGAGGAGAAACGATATGTGAGGTCTGTTTGTTAGTGGTAAACAACCCCAGCAAAGGCTTATGGTCAGTATAGACCATGAAATGGTGGCCGTATAAGAAATCATGAAATTTCTTAATGCCCGCCACTATAGCCAATGCTTCTCTGTCAATTTGAGCGTAATTACGCTCTGCAGAAGACAGAGTCCTTGAATAATAGGTCACAGGGACCTGAGTCCCATCATCCTTCAAATGGCTAAGTACAGCTCCCACCCCATAAGGAGATGCATTTCAGGCAATGCAAACAGGCAGTTACTCATTGAAATGCACTAAAACCGCATTAGAAGTGAGCAAGGCCTTAACCTCATTGAAACTCTTTTCGTGGACCTTGGTCCACTGCCAAGAGACCTGCTTGTCTACGAGCCTCTGTAAAGGCTCTGCTACTGCAGCTTTATGTGGGAGAAATGCATAGTAAAAGTTTAATAACCCCCAAAGGGGTTGCAGCTCACTTTTAGACTTAGGGTTTGGGGCCTGCTGTATAGCTTGCAACTTAGATTCAGCAGGGTGAATGCCTTGAGCATCTATCCTGAATCCTAAGAAGTCAGTAGAAATGACTCCTATCTTACACTTGTCCTTTTTTAACTTAAGACCTGCTTTTGAAAACGAAGCAAGACAGCCCTTAACCTCTCCGCTAAGTTTTGAGATGACTCTCCCGCAATGAGGACATCATCAAAATAGGGACAGACTCCAGGAATACCCCTAAGCGTGCTCTCCATGACACTTTGGAATATGCCAGGGGCTACATTTACCCCAAATTGCAGTCTCTTGACCTTGAAGTCTCCTCTATGAGTTACAGTAGTCTGGGCCTCAGCAGCAGCCTCATCAACAGGTAACTGTTGATAGGCCTGTGTCAGGTCAAGCTTCGCAAAAATGCGCCCCCCTGGAGGGAGGCCAGGATATGACTTACTACAGGATAAGTGTGCTACTGCAGCACCTTATTCAGTGTACACTTGTAGTCTGCACATATACGTATGTCCCCATTAGCCTTTAGAGGCGTTACTATGGGGGTTTCCCATGGACTTGAAGCTATATGTTCTAAAATGCCCTCTGGAGCAATTTGTCCAGCTCAGCATCAATCTTGCCTTTGAGGGTGAAAGGCACCCTCCTAGGCTTAACCCTGATGGGCATAGCGAATCTGGAGGCTCCCTATAGGATCCGAGCTCTGAACTAAACACATCTGGAAACTCCTTGCAGATTTCTGCCGGGCTCAACATTTGCAAATGGTGCAGCCCAGTAACCTGGATTCCCAGATCCTCGAACCAATCGAGTTCAGTAAGACTTGTGCGTTCACCCCCAACAACCAACACATCTAAGGGACCTTCAGAATCCTTGTGCTGCACCTTAAGGGTGGCCTCCCCCTTAACACACATCCTAGAATTCTGAAAGTCTGTGAGTATTATATTGGATGGACTGAGTTTGGCTCGAAGGCCGCTGCTGTTGCAAATCCTTTCGAATGTGTTAATAGATATAATGGAGAGAGCGGACCCAGTGTCCAACTCCATGGATAAAGGAACCCCTTGCAACCTTACTTTAATGGACAGTTTCTTCTTTAGGGGTTTATGTGTGCCTGTCCTCAAAATACTCCTGCACGATGTGTAGAAACCCACCCTATTTTGGCTGGGGACCCTGGTACCTTTCAGACGCAATTCTTCCCGAGGTTGGACCTTCTGACGACCCAAGCAGATGGATGCAATGTGTCCTTGCCTGCCACACGCTCTGCAAATGGCGGAATGTAACCTGCAGTCAGCTCTCTTGTGGCGTCCTCCACACCCAAAGATCGAAGAGCTGCTGGGGCCTTGTCTGTATGTTCCTTCTGCCTTCTTTCAGCGGCCTGGTAGAGCCTATCCACCTCTTCTTCAGGATCTGCTTCCGAACCTTCTCGAGGGTCCTCTTGGTGGACAGTGGCTGCCTCTGGAGGGCTCCTGGTGGGCCGCAAATTCTTTACTGCCCTGCCTGCTGTTTCCTCAGCTGTCACTTCTCAAAGAGCATCTTGGAAAGAGACATCTTCTTTTGCAAAAATCTTCTGCTGTAAGTCTCTGTTCCTTAAACTGAATACAAAGTGATCTCGCAGCCTCTCTTCCAGATCCGTGAACTCACACGGTCTGACTGCTCATCTCAAGGCCACAATAAAGTCCTTAGCAGATTCACCTGGCCTCTGGTCCCTTTGCTCAAATGTGTACCTCCAAGCAATAACAGACAACTTGGGCTGGAAATGCTCCTTCATCAGTTTCTTTAAGTCAGTATACATTACCGACTCCAGAGGTGCAGGGGCCACCAGATTCTCTGCAATTTCAAAAGCTTCCTGTCCACAGACACACAACATGGTTGCAGCCTTCAAGCCATCATCTCTAATCTGGTTTACCCTGAAGTAATTCTCCACCCTTGCAACGTAGGATTCCCATCTCTCTGGGTGTGAGACATCAAATTCGGATAAACAATCAATCTTTGCCATCCTGTAGTTTGCAACTTTACCACTCACTCCTCTGCAGCTTCTATTGGGGAAGGGGTCTTTCAGCTGAGCTCAGCCTCCAGCAACGCTATACTGGCAGGCTGGGACGCTGATTTTAACGCTGTCTTCCCCTCTTCAAGGACTTCTTGGGTAAATCTTTAAAGCTTTCTTTTCTTCAGCTTGTAAAGGATCCCACTTTCATCACCAGTGTTAAGTCCTTTGATCGAGGGCGAATGATGAAGACTCATTGTGCAGTTAACAGCTCTTTATTCCTCTTACAGCAAAACACCAACAACGACCAAGGGCACGCAGGCCTCTCTTTAACTACCCAGATCCCCAGACACAATGGCAACAATTAGCGGAGTGCTTTCACGCCTCTCTGTCTGGTCCTGGACAGGTTGTGGAATGCCCGGGACCTAAGCAACATCCTGAGCCTGCTTTTGCAGGCTCAGGACAAAACAGATAGTATCACCATCAGATGGATTCATAGCTAGCTGATCGGCCATATTCAGCATGTGGTCCTCAATGGAACTGCATCTACATGGAGGGAAGTGCATAGTGGGGTGCTCCAGGGCTCTGTTCTGGGCCCAATGCTCTTCAACATCTTCATCAATAATTTGGATGAGGGGATAGATGGGGAAATCATCAAATTTGCAGATGACACCAAGCTAGCAGGAATAGCCAACACTCCAGAAGATAGGGTTAAGACACAGAACAATCTTGAAAGACTTGAACATTGGGCACTATCTAACAAAATGAAATTCACTGGTTAAAAAAAAGTAAGGTTCTACATTTAGGTAAGAAAAACCAAATGCAAAAAGTAAGGTTCTACATTTAGGTAAGAAAAACCAAAAACCAAAAACCATATAGTATAGGTGGTATCTTGCTCAATAGTAGTAACTGTGAGAGGGATCTTGGATAATCACTTGAATATGAGCCAGCAGTGTGCTGCAGCTGCCAAAAAAGCCAACACAATGCTAGGCTGCATTAACAGAGGGATAGAATCAAGATCACGTGAAGTGTTACAATGCCTTGGTAAGGCCATACTTGGAATACTGCATCCAGTTTTGGTCACCACGATGTAAAAAAGATGTTGAGACTCTAGAAAGAGTACAGAGTAAAGCAACAAAGATGATTAGAGGACTGGAGGCTAAAACATGTAAGGAATGGTTGCTGGAATTGGGTATCTCTAGTTTAATGAAGAGAAGGACGAGGGGTCACATGATAACAGTGTTCCAATATCTCAGGGGTTGCCTTAAGAAAGAGGGAGTCAAGCTATTCTCCAAAGCACCTGAAGGCAATGGATGGAAACTAACTAAAGAGAGAAGCAACCTAGAACTAAGGAGAAATTTCCTGACAGTTAGAATAATTAATCAGTGGAACAACCTGCCTCCAGAAGCTGTGAATGCTCCAACACTGGAAGTTTTTAAGAAGATACTGGACAGCCATTTGTCTGAGTTTCCTACCTGAGCAGGGGGTTGGACTAGATGACCTCCAAGGTACCTTCCAACTTTATTATTATTATTATTATTATTATTATTATTATTATTATTATTATTATTATTATTATTAATCATTGCAGCCAGCCAGATGTTCAGACTGGATTTGGCATTTTTATCTACCTATCGAGTCCTTACCAAGGACCTGGGATAGGCAGATGTGGATGTTGATGGTATTACAGATATCATCGCAGGATGGAAGCAGTTCCTAGTAAGGCCGCCTTTTGCAATTGACTAATGGCGAATTTGTCAATGCCAATGGTGTTCAAGTGGTGCTCCAGTTGTTTTGGGATTGCACGCAAGGCGCCTATTACTATTGATACTACCCTTGCTTGGCTTTGCAACAGTCTTTTTGTTTCTATTTGTAGGTCTTTGTATTTTGTTATCTTTTCCAGTTCTTGTCTATTCTGCTATCTCCAGGCACTGCCATGTCCACTATCCAGACTTTTTTGTCTTTCTTATCGACAACTGTTAAGTCCGGGGTGTTATGTTGCAGGTGCTTGTCTGTTTGAATTCTTGAATTATTATTATTATTATTATTATTATTATTATTATTGTTGTTGTTGTTGTTGTTGTTGTTGTTGTTAATTAATGCATCATTCACTAACTGCACTAACTATACATACATAACAAATAGTTATAGGGTTTGCTTAAATCTCTTTGTGAATCTTGCATTACACTCACACCACATTATGTCACAGTGAGAAAATAAATGCCAGTATTTCCAAAATAACATTCTTTAAGGAAGACCACTCTCTATGCTTTTGAAATTAGAACTCTCCTTGAAGACTGCAGTGTTGAATTAAGGGCCAGATTAGTTTTGAACACACTAACATTCATTTAGCTTCTTTAAAGGAGATTACAAAATGTCGGCACTGAAATTCATTCTCCCCAAAGTACTTTGGAGTATGCAGAAATGTGAATATAGCACCTGTCTCCAAAACCTTGAAGCAGCCATATCTTAACCTGGGATTTATCCCGGGCAAAGGTACAATTGCTTTCAGACATTTTAGACAGATGCTACATTCATGGTACCATGCATCTTGAAGCATTTTTTGGATATTCAATCTGAAGTGCTGCATAGCTCTAAAAAAAAAAAACCCAATATATCCTTTTCTGTTTGTTTCTAAATCATCCTATTTTGGCCATGTTAACTTCATTTGCACAAGTTCTTCCTTGGGCTCATATTAATGGTCTAATTAAAGCAATGGGATGCATATAAGGAAAGGCTACAAAATCGCTGAGACAACAGGCTGCTTAACTAAACAACAGTGTAATGACACTAAATTCAGAGGTGCTTTATTCTGCATCCATGACTAATGTACACTGAAAGTCAATTTATTCAGTACTTATTAAGCCCTATTCAGTCAACACTCCCAAAGATTTCTTTCAGGGTGAATTAACTTAGCTGAAGAGTACTCTAAAATGGCAGATAGCTGATATTTACTTCATTTTAGAGATGCAGAAATCAAAGAACAGAGAGTTATTCAAGCAATTCAAAATGCCTATGAAATCTAAAAGTACAGATTTTTTCCCTGCTCCATCTAATCACTTAGTACAACAGTGACACACATAGCAGTAGATTGCTGAATTAATTCAGGGTTATTATCGCCCTTATTGCCTTCTTCACAAAACTAGAAATCTATCTTATTAGCTACACTGATTACCAGACTTTTCCCCAGAACAAGCGTGGGAACCATAGAGTGAGGTTGCTAGGGAGCTTTCAATCACATGGTGCCAAAACCTTGCCTCTACTTTCTAATCCTCTCTACTCCGTTGCCTCAGAAAAACAAAAATGAAAACACTATTCCATTATGTTTTTCTTTCTCAATCCCACCGTGCTTTAAAAAATGAGATTGATGTGTTTTTGAATTTGCCCTGTCATTTCAAAATGACTGGAGAATTTTTTCTTTCTGATTATGTATTTCACCTTTGTTGTACATTAATCATTGTCCTGTCCATATTTATGAACTAACTCAGGGCTTCTGGTTTTCCCCTATGTGGCATGAAAAGCTATACCAGATATGCTATTGCCTTTCCTCATGATCTGAGTCAAATTTTGGTGTGAGTATATTAGTCATGGATCACTAAGAGATCTACCCACTCATTTCATCCTCAGATGCATTGCATTTCTCTGCCTGCAGAAGACTCAGCTGCTCTCCATCCCAACAGGAAGCAAGAACAATGTGGGCTATTTTCAGTGCCATCCCACCTTCCAAAGAACTTTGTTTCTTTTCTTCCATCCCTGCAGGAAAAACTTATGACTGCATGCATGTGTGCATGCCTGTATGCATGTGTAGCCATGGATTTATTATCATGTGACTCTTAGGGGGTCAAAATAGCATTCACATATGAAGTCAGGGATGTGATGCATCATTTACATAGGGAAGGATAGAGAAATTATACAGAACACCACTTCAGGGGCAATCAGATGTTCAGCTAGCTATAATGGAATTGACTTTCATTATGATCAAACTAGATGTCAAATTGAATACATACAAACGTATCATTCATTAACTGCATTGTGCACACATTCAACAGTTTTAGGATTAATAATAATAATAATAATAATTAGTATATTAGTATATATATATATTATATATATATATTAGTATATTATATATATTAGTATATCAGGAAGGCTTACTGACTACTGGAGAGACCAACTGGCCTACAAGAAAGACCAAATGAAGAGCAGAATAGAGGCATGGGAAAACAAAGCACTACATGGCCAATACATTAAAAAAATAGCTGGGAAAGCAGATAATAACAAGACCTGGCAATGGCTAAGAGGAGGAAAATTGAAGAAAGAGACCGAGGGACTAATTCTGGCTGCACAAGACCAAGCCTTAAAGACAAATGCATACAAAGTCAAAATTGAGAAGACAGCAACAGACAGTAAGTGCCGCCTATGCAAAGAAGCTGAAGAAACAGTGGACCACTTGGTAAGCTGTTGCAAGAAGATTGCACAGACTGACTACAAGCAGCGGCATGACAAAGTAGCAACAATGGTGCATTGGAAGATCTGCAAAAAATATCATTTGCCTGTAAGCAAAAACTGGTGGGATCATAAAATAGAGAAAGTCATAGAAAATGATAAAATTAAACTGCTCTGGGACTTCAGAATTCAAACAGACAAGCACCTGCAACATAACACCCCAGACTTAACAATTGTCGATAAGAAAGACAAAAAAGTCTGGATAGTGGACGTGGCAGTGCCTGGAGATAGCAGAATAGAAGAGAAAGAACTGGAGAAGATAACAAAATACAAAGACCTACAAATAGAAATAGAAAGACTGTGGCAAAAGCAAGCAAGGGTAGTACCAATAGTCATAGGCTCCTTGGGTGCAATCCCAAAACAACTGGAGCACCACTTGAACACCATTGGCATTGACAAATTCGCTATTAGTCAATTGCAAAAGGCGGCCTTACTAGGAACTGCTTCCATCCTGCGACGATATTTGTAATACCATCAAACATCCACATCTGCCTATCCCAGGTCCTGGGTAAGGACTCGATAGGTAGACAAAATGCCAAATCCAGTCTGAACATCTGGCTGACTGTGCGATGATCCATAATAATAAAGTTGGAAGGGACCTTGGAGGTCATCTAGTTGGACAAATGGCTGTCCAGTCTCTTCTTAAAAACTTCCAGTGTTGGACTGTTCACCACTTCTCGAGGCAAGTTATTTCAAAGGTTAATTGTTCTAACTGTCGGTAAGTTTCTCCTTAGTTCTAGGTTGCTTCTCTCCTTCATTAGTTTCCATCCGTTGCTTCTTGTCCTGCCTTCAGGCACCTTGGAAAATAGCTTGACACTCTCTTCTTTGTGGCAGCCCCTGCGATATTGGAATACTGCTATCATGTCCCCCCTCATCCTTCTCTTCGTTAAACTAGACATACCCAATTCCAGCAGCCTTTCCTTATATCCTTTAGCCTCCAGTCCCCTAATCATCTTTGTTGCTCTTCTCTGTACTCTTTCTAGAGTCTCAACATCTTTTTTACATCATGGTGACCAAAACAGGATACAATATTCCAAGTGTGACCTTACCAAGGCATTTTGTGGTATTAATACTTAACGTGATCTTGATTCTATCCCTCTGTTAATGCAGCCTAGCACTGTTTTGGCAGCTGCAGCACACTGCTGGCTCATATTTAAGTGACTGTCCACTAGGACTCCGAGGTCCCTCTCACAGTTACTACTATTGAGCAAGGTACCCCCTATACTATACCTGTGCATTTGGTTTTTCTTGCCTAAATGTAGAACCTTGCTTTTTTCACCGTTGAATTTCATTTTGTTAGATAGCACCCAGTGGTCAAGTCTGTCCAGATCCTCCTGTACCCTAAGCCTGTCTTCTGGAATGTTGGCTATTCCTGCCAGCTTGGTGTCATCTGCAAATTTGACGATTTCTCCATCTATCCCCTCGTCCAAATCATTGATGAAGATGTTGAAGAGCACTGGGCCCAGAACAGAGCCCTGAGACACCCCATTACACACTTCCCTCCATGTAGATGCGGTTCCATTGAGGACCACATGCTGAGTACAGCCGGTCAGCCAGCTACGGATCCATCTGGTGGTGATGCTGTCTAATCCACATTTTTCTCTCTTATCAAGTAGTAGGTTGTGATTTGCTTAAATCTGTTTGTGACACATTGTGTCACACACAATGAAATGTCAGTATTTCAAAAATAACATTCCTTAGGGAAGACCACTGTCTATACTTTTGAAGTTAGAACTCTCCTTGAAGACACCAATGTTGAATTAAGTGCCAGATTAATTTTGTACCCACTAACATGTTCATTTAGTTTCTCTAAACATAGCATGTATTACCATTGCTCTGTCAAAAGGAAAAACAAGAGTCCCAAATATGACTGGGAGTACAGACATGTGGGGAAAGGCTTCTCTGCAGTTATAAAATCAACCATTTTCCAAAGCTACTACTAGCAATGAGAGAAAAGATTCCACTCAACCACATTGCACAGTCCCCCATTTCCACTGGCTGCTACTTTAAAGATCAAAAGCATGCACCTTAAATGCTTATCTATCTGGAACATTATATACTTATTTGCCCTTAGTGGAATGGATTCAGATTTAATGAGTACTAATCATTTGACAAAAATTGTTATTATAACCAAAACGAATGTTCCTTTCTCCCTACCAATTCTTCAGGCCTTCAGGAAGATTTCTTAGTTGAGCTGTTGTTCCATAGGAAATCTTGCATTGCCTGCTATCTGCTCCTCAGAATGCTCCTCTCTTGTGAAATCAAGTCTTTATGACCTTGCCACTCTCCCATCCCTTTCAGATTGATCTGAAAGACACATTTTCAGATCTTCCTTTGCATCCACTGATTTATTCCCTCTCACTGCAAAAGCAAACCCAGTGAAACAAGGATTGAGGAAAGGGCACTGACAAAAAACTAGTTTTTCTTCCCCACCACTGGTTAGCTGGACTAAATACCGATTAAGCAAAAGCATGATGAAGATGCCATAGTAAGAACTTTCACAGATTGATAGGCAAAACCTATCCAAAAGGCTTGTGGAAGAGGTTGAAGCCAATAATTCTGCAGAAGGACTTTGAATCTATCCGGAGAGATCTAGAGTATAGTAGTTGATGATAACTATATGTATTATTTCATTAGAAAATAAGCTTTTGGGGATTTCTGGATATGCCTCATTATTATCTCATGTAGCAAAGAAGTCCTCATAGGCTTGTATTCACTTGTGTCTATCAGCTGATATTTTTGGAAAAGAAATCAATCTTTCTGCACTACTTCCCTTAATCAATTCAGAAGAAAAGGGTGTGAGAAAGGCTTAATGAATAAGAGAGTAAAGGGCTTAGATAAGCAGAAGGGTATTTATTTACTGCTTAAAATAAAGTTAAAATAAAGCAGTTAGGATTAGATTTCAAGAAAAGGTGTTACTTTCTGCCACTTTTGGGCAGAGTAAAATATTAGTAGGAGGCAACTTGCTTACTTTTTAAAATTCTTCTGACAATAAGCCATATAAGGTGCTACTTAAAACTGTTCTTCATACCTACAGGTAGCAAGGGCAATATTTGGGGAACATACAAAGTTACAAAGTCAAGTGGGCTAGTAAATGTAGTCCTAAGCAAGGGAAACAGAAAGTGAGTATGAGAGAGAGAAAAAAATATCTCAAACTTGTTATCATTGGCATATTTTCTTCCTTCTACATCTTGTTGGAAAAAAAATATATCACTTTGGGACATATTCACTGACTGCATAGTATAAAAAATAATTGTGTATTTTTGATCCTTGGCTGTTGTAGAGGGGCTACTAAATGCAGGTTCCCTTCTATGGATTTCTGATGGGTTCAGATTCTTGTAATCAATGTCCTTGGTACTCAGTCAGGAATCCCTACCGACAAAGAGACAATAAGCAAAAGCTCGTTATATTGTTCTTCTCATTCATTCAGTCCATAAGCAAAAATGCACATGCATCTCATGATAAATCAAAGCTAAATTTCAATCAGAAATCAAAGTTTGTTCGTGCCTGTGCGTGTTTGTTTGCTTGCTTGCTGTAGATGATGAGGCTGCTGGACTTGGTAATCTGTAAAATGTAATATCCTGTGTTTTATCTACTTCTTTCTTGGTCTGCAATATGATTAGAGATTTTCTGCAAGGTTTTTGCAAAGTCACATTGAAGTTTTGGCAGAATTTTAACTAAAAACTCAGAAAAAAGGAGAGTAATGTCACATAGGAATCAAATTGATATGAGCAGCTGCCCCCCAGAGGTAAACATTAAACAAGCTTTAAACAGGTGTAAAAGATTGGGCACAAAAATGGTATTTCCCCCCCCCAAGAAAAGTTTTAGCCATCTCAATTATTTATGTAACTGACTTTTTTATAAAAGAAAATCCGCATGGGAAACAGACTAACATATTCATTAACTTGAGCATAAAGTTCAGTAAGGATTACTTTGGAACAAAGTCTAAACGGTGTCTTTGAGTGTCTTACAAGAATTAAAATGCAAAAAAAATAAATAAAAAATCCAGAACATTTAACTCTGGTTACTCAAGGATAAACAGTAACTCTACAGAAAATACATATGCATATCTATAACACCAGAAGTCATCTATCCACCTGACCCAAGGGCCTGGGAAAATCTAATTCATTATTAGAAAGTAAGTTACAATAATATTAACATATTAGTGCCCATCATGTATATATCCAGCTATAAAACTAGGAGAGGGATGAAGTAGTGAGATAGTTCCATTGTAATTAACATCCTTTCATCTGATATTTCTTGTTCTTGCTGTGTTTTACACTGTTTATGGTTAATAATTAATAACGGCAATGGCTTTAGGCATTGGCTGATTATTTAGATTTGTTATAGGGCTGCCCAGAGTCACTTGTTTGGTGAAATTATTTGAACAAATAAAAATTTTAAAATAAATAAAACACAAAAATAATAACCTGCCACAATTTCTCACAACTTCTCACTTAAGATTCAGAACAATTCTCAGAAATAACAGGAATGTTATGCTTCCAAGATAATCTTTTGAAACAAAGTGACTCATGCAAGCTAATTAAAGCACATTGAAGTTGATAGCCCTTGTGTTTTCTGTATAATTTTGAGCTAAACTACACACTTATTCCAAACAAAAGCCTTGTTCCTTTACCACAAAGACCAAAAAGTTCACTGAATAGTTCAGCAAAAGAAAAAAAAAAAGAACAATGCTGGTGAATACAGTTTCCCCATAGTAGCTAAGGGCCAAATTGAACTAATTAACTATATCCCTCCTTCCTCAGTTTCTTCCCATTAACTTTGCAAAGTGGTAGGCATAGATAACAACTGCAGCAGCAGCAACAACAACAACAGCCCCCCTGATGGAAGGATAAATTGAAGCCGGAAGGTTGACAAATGAAATAAATCATGCATTAGAATGGAAATGATGTTCTCCATCAGAAAAGGCAATGGAGACAAGTTACTTCAAAATTCTAAAGTAAAGGAAAAAAAAAAGATATCTCCAGGGCATTGTCCCTCAGCACCACACAAAAGCTCACAGGCCTTCCAAAATGGGTTGTGAGGTTAGGGCTCGCAAAATATTAATGTTTTATTACTATATTTGATCATAGTCAGAAGTTCTTTTGTCTTTTATCAGGCAAAAATAAATAAAAATAAAGCTTTGAAAATGTTAAAAAGTCTTGCATGGCAGCTGTCAGTATCCAAAAATGAATGACCTTGTAGTCTATTGGATCCTATGCTCATCTGACACTATCTAGGCAATTTTACACTGTTGGTGCAAATATGTACTGTATGTATGTATGTATGTGTATATGAATATATGTGTGCGTGTATCTGGTCTTTGATCAAAATCAAGGATCAATAGATTAATTGATCCTTTAAAAAATATAAGCAGATTATTTTAAAATAAAATACTATACAAGAAAGGGGGATGATTACATTTTAAAAATAAATAGCTGCTTTTGGCTTCTAACTGCAATAATTTCTACCCTCACATATATTTGTGTCCTTGTACTAGCAGATTTTCTGTGGTGCTTTAAGTGGCTCAGAGCTGTAGTTTCACTCAGGAGAAGCATAACCTAACCTAAGGCTGCTTTTTCACTCTTATCTCTCTTAGTTGGAGAATTATGTATCAGGACACTGGTATATTTTTGCTATTGAATTTAGTCACATTTATACATATAGCCATTAAGTCTGTGGATTAGTATTCATCAGAGTTTAAACTTCACTTATTAAAATGCATAATAAAGATAACATAATGAGCTATCTGAAAAAATAATAAGGCAAATTCCAGGTGAACGTTTTGGAAAAGGTATTATATAACAAATTAAAAAAAATCTCCCACCATCATTCCAGGTGAACATTTTTGAGAAGGTATTATATAACAAATGAAAAAAAAGCCCTCCCCTCACCACTAGTTTCATCTCCAGTGCAGTATAGGATAAAAAGCTTTTTTTCCCCATGTGATTTAAAGATGTTCAGTTTCTATTATGCAACTGGAAGTCTAATTATTTTTTCACTATCTGACATAAGTTTCATGTTAAAGGAAAGTGCATCTTTGAGGTAGTCTCGGGGGTTAGAAACCAGTGCCATATTTATTACCTTTCTAATCCTATATTTCATGCATCAAGATACAACTCTATCGAACAAAAGAACTTGTGTTGTTGAATGTGTGGTAAAGCAAGAAAAGGTAAGATCAAAAATGAGTTGTTGATGAATAAGTAGAATTGCGCAAAAAACCAGTTATCAGTACAAAACAAGAATTTTTTTTTATTAAAAATTTTATAAGTTTTACAAAAGAAAAGGAAAAAAACAAAACAATACAAAGACAAAAAACATATACAAAGAAAAAACTAAACATTACAGAACAAACCCTCCCTTCCCCAACCTCCCCCAAACATCCCCCCTTCTCCCCCCCCCGAGCTTCCCAGAGCAGAATGTAGGCTTAATTAAAAAACAATCAAAAAAATTATATTTTAAAATATATATGTATATATATAAAAATAAAAATTAAGAAAAAGCTATATAATATTTTTTAATATCCATTTTAAACTGTATAAATTTTATCCATTTATCCCAAACAGCAAGAAATTTCTCTTGCGTTTGTTGCTTTAAGAAAGCCGAAATCTTTGCCATTTCCGCCAAATAAGACACTTTAAGAAACCATTCCTGCAATGTAGGCAAAGATTCCTTCTTCCAATATTGTCCAACTAACAGCCTCGCGGCTGTAATCAAATTTAACATCAATATAACCTCCTTTGTATCACAATCAATAACTATACCCAACAGAAATAATTGCGGAGTAAATTTTACCCTCCTTTTAAAAATTCTCTGGATATTCCACCATATCTTAATCCAAAATGCTTTTATCTCTCTACACGACCACCAAATATGATAATAAGTAGCATCCGTACACCCACATCTCCAACATTTAGGTTGTAGGTCAGGGTACATAAAAGACATTTTTTGTGGATCAAGGTGCCATCTATAAAACATTTTATAGAAATTCTCCCTTAAAGTTCTGTGCTTGTGTAAATTTGACATTTCTCACCCAAATAGTTTCCCAGGTGTCCAATGGAACTGGCTCACCAAAATTCTGCGCCCATCTAATCATACAATCTTTAATTAGTTCCGTTTCTGAGTCCAATTCAACTAGAACCCCATAAATTCTCTTAATGTGGGCTTGTCTTTGATCCTTCACTTGCTTAATAAAATTTTCATCTTCTCTAAGAAGGCCCACCTTGCAATCCACCTTCCATCTATCTGCTAATTGCCTATATTGGAACCAAGAGTAAATAATATTTTCTTGTGCTAACTCTTCACGTGATTTTAACTGCCAGTTTTGTCCATCCCACCTAAGTAAATGTCTATAAGACACCATGTCCATTTTAGCACCTCTTTTTATTCCTTCTATCGCATGCCAAGGTATAGCCCATAATGGTACTTTAAAATCACTTTTATAATATTTTCTCCAAGTCCTAAGTAAAGAAGTTCTTAAAATATGAGATTTAAAAACCCAATCCATCTTTTTGTTAAATATTAAATAGGCATGCCACCCAAAAAGTAAATCCCATCCCTCGAGATAAAGTATCTCAGGATTTGTCAAATTTACCCAATCACTAATTAGTGTTAAAACCACCGCATCATAATATAGTTTCAAATTCGGTACCTTGAGCCCACCCCTCTCGCGGAAGTCTTGCATAATTTTAAACTTAACCCTTGGCTTTTTCCCTGCCCAAATAAATTTATTAAGGCCTTTCTGCCATTCACTTAGATTAATCTCATTCTTCAAAATCGGTAACATTTGAAACAAAAAGAGAAACTTGGGTAGAATATTCATTTTTATCACTGCAATTCTTCCCATGAGGGATAATTGCAACTTCTCCCAATTCTTCAAGTCATTCTGTACCCTAGCCCACAACCTTTCATAGTTATTTTTAAATAGTTTTGCATTAGAAACAGATAACATCACCCCCAAATATTTTACCTTATTAACAATTTCAAAACCCGTCGAGTTAGCCAAAGTCTGCTTCTCCTGACTAGTCATATTTTTAGGTAAAATTTTAGTCTTATTAACATTAATCTTAAAACCCGAGACCAAACCATAATAATGAATCAACTGTAATAACTTTACTGCAAAATGAACAGGTTGCGACAAAGTAACAACCAAGTCATCCGCAAAGGCTCTTAACTTATATTCTTTTTTATTAACTTCTATTCCTTTAATTTCCTGCGACTCTCGAATTTTAATCAACAATATTTCCAATGTTAAAACAAACAACAATGGTGATAATGGACATCCCTGCCTAGTACCTTTCTCTATTGTAAAAACCTCTGACAAACCTCCATTAACAATAAGTTGCGCCATTTGTTTTTGATAGATTACCGTAAGAGCTTGTAATATCTTTTCACCAAAATTCATCTCTTCCATTACTCTTAACATAAAATGCCAATTCAATTGATCGAATGCTTTTTCGGCATCTAAAAATATCAGCCCTGCAGAGACTTGGTTGTTCTTATCTAAATATTCTAATACATTAATGATTTGTCTAACATTATTTTTCATATACCTTCCAGTTATAAACCCAGATTGATCTTTATGCACAAAGTAAGGTACAACCCTCATCAATCTGTTTACCAAAATTTTAACAAATATCTTATAATCCACATTTAAAAGAGATATAGGCCTATAATTCTTTGGTAAAGTAAGATCTTGATCCTCCTTTGGAATCAGTGATATAAAGGCACTACGCCATGAAGGAGGGATCTCTGAACCCTGTAAAATACCATTAAAAAGATCACCTAATGGTTGAATTATCTCCTCCATTAAAGCTTTATAATAAACAGCTGTTAACCCATCCGTACCCGGTGCTTTCCCTGATTTCAGTTGTTGAATTGCAGACGCAATTTCCTCCTTAGTAATTATCCCATTAATTTCATGTTTCTGGTCCTCTGTCAATCTAGGGAAATTAACCTCACTTAGATATCTATTTATATCTAAAATTTGCACATTAGTAGATTTATATAACTTTTGATAATAGTCCAAAAAAGATTTCTTAATCCAATCCTTCTGAGAAACTAATTTACCCTTATAGTTTATTTTCTCTATTATTCTCTGTCTCTGTTTCTTTCTTAATTGATAAGCCAACCATCTCCCTGGCTTATTGGCATTACAAAATGTATTTTGTTTCATAAACAACAAGTTAGTTGCAGCTTGATCTGCTAACAACATATTAAATTGTGACCTTAGTAACTTTAAAGATTCTTTAATACTTTCATCAGAAGGATTTAAAATCAGGAACTTTTCTTTTAATTTAATTTCATCTTCCAATTCTTTACGTTTCTGAGTCTGCTTTCACTTATAACAATTATTCATTTTTATCAAAACACCACGCATAAATACTTTACCTGCATCCCATACCATTGAGATTGAAGTCCCCTTATACATATTCAAAACAAAATAATCCTTTAAACACTCCTTTAACTTTTGAACATTCTTCTCTTGTCTAAACAAATTTTCATTCACTCTCCAGGATCTTCTCTCCTCTTTTTCTTGAGTCAACTCCAACCAGACTGGACTATGATCCGTCAACGATCTAGGAAAAATCTTTACATTCTTTACTCTATTGTACAAGTCCGTTGTAATAAAAAAAAATCAATTCTTGAAAAGGATTGGTGTCTATCAGAAAAAAAAGTGAAATCTCTCTCCTCTTGATTACATTCCCGCCAATAGTCCCTTAATTCCCAGTCCTCCTTCATATCAAAAAAGGCTTTAGGTAATTTTGCTTGTTTAAAAAAAGGAGAAGAACCTTTCTTATCCCTTTGTATATCTAGGACACCATTCCAATCACCCATTAATACCACAGATCTATAGTCCAGCAATGTTATTTTTTGATGTAACAACTTATAAAATTGTTCCTGTTGCTGATTTGGTGCATAGAGACCCACTATAAGTACTTTCTTACCATATAAACCAAGTTCAATCATCACATATCTTCCCTGGGGATCTGATTCGACCAGACAAGCTGGTAGATTTTGTTTAACATAAATAACAACTCCACCCTTTTTCCCAGGAGCAGAAGATACAAAGTGAGATCCCAAATGAGCATTAACTAAATATTTCTGATCCTTAAGTAAAATATGAGTTTCCTGTAGACAAATAACATCATTGTTGTGTTGCTTCAAATAGTAAAAGATTTTTTTTCCTTTTCTGAGGAGAATTCAATCCATTAACATTCCAGGTCAGAAACTTTGCCATCACTCTTGGTCCGCAGCCTGGAGAAGACACCTTCAAGATCTGCCATTGCTGCATGTGTTGCATAACTCTTGGGTCTTGCTCCTCCCACCGGCGATGATGTAGTTTCAGAAGAAGTTTCTTTAGCCTCTTTCTTACGTTGCTCCTTCTCTTTACGTCTATAAGCTGCACGAGTCATTCTCTCCTCTTTAACCTCTGTTTGGCGTTGCCATTCAGCTTGCAGCATCCCAGCAGAAACCAAACCTAATGCCTCAGATTGCTGGTCCGCCTCTTTGCCACTCAAGGATTTCTGAACAGGTAGAATTGAGCCTGCACCCAGGACCGTATTATAAAACTCTCTAGCTTTATCAACCGTATTCAATCTGTAACGTGTCCCCACATGGCTCAAAACAATACCCATCGGGATTTCCCATCTAAATGGCATCAATCTAGCTTTAAGCTCATTAGCTAAGAAGGCAAAATCTTTCCTGCTTCTTAAATTTTTGATGGGATTTCCTTTAAGATGATGACATCTTGGGCAGCAATCTGGAATCTTTTATTATAAACGGCTTGTATAATCTCATTACGCAGAGACTTCTTTGTAAAATAAATCACCACATCTCTAGGCAAATTCTTCTGCTTAGCAATCCAAGAGTTAAGTCTATAAATTTTTTCCACTTCTCTGCGCAATTCTCCTTTATCCATATTCAGAACCACAGCTAAATCAGTAAGGACCACCTCCATCAAATCTTGATTCATATCTTCCTTGAGGCCTCTGATCCTCAAGGCGTACTCCATCTGTCTGTACTGAAACATCAAAATATCTTCTTGTGAAGTCTCCACCTTCCTTTCCACATCTTGGATTTTATCATCAAAAGAATCAACTTTATCTTCAACTTCCTCCAGTCTTGCATCCAGCTTCACCACCACCGTAGCCAGGCCTGAGACTGCTGCAAGTATATCTTGTCACAAAATGTTGTTGTTATCTTCCATTTGATCCTTTATCCCACTTATCTCTTCTTTAAAGTCAGATTTAATGTCTGATTTAATCTGTATAGCAAATTGCTTCATTTCCTCTCTCAATTGAGCTACAGCATCTCCCATTATGCCTCTAGCCTCTTGTGCTGAAAATCCTGGCAAAGGAGGGGAGGGTGGTGGCTGAGCTGGTGGTGCATGTTTAGATTGTTGTTGTGGTTGTGCAGTAGAGGTTATAGGAGAAGAAACCACCTTAGATGTTGTAGAAGGTGGCTGTCTCTTTGAAGCCATTTTAAATAACCCAGTTCTCACTTCCCTTTCCCCCCCAAAAAAAAGAAAGGAGGGGGAGAGAGAAAAAAAAGTTCTTTTCTTCTTTTAAAAGAGACAGCAAAAGCACTATAATCCTTAGAAATCCAGAGAGAAAAAACCAAAAAAGAAATCAAGAAAAGGAATTCAATACCAAAAGCAAAAGCAAAATCCAGTCCTTAAAGAAAAAAAAACATGGAACAAAAGGCAAGGAAAAAAAAACTCCGACACTTTCAAAGCGCCATCTTAATTCCTTTGTCCAAACTAATAAAAAGAACAAAGGAGAAATAATCAAAGCTAAATAAAAAGAAATTAAAAACCTAAACTATTTAAAAAAAACCTTTAAACCACTCTGTCCGTTATAGTAAAAAAACTACTCACCAATACGCTATAGGCACGGAGATAGAAGCGGTGGTTTCTTTTGCTTCCTAGGAAGCAAAAACAGCTGGGAGGCGGAGATCAGCAGGAGCTCCGAGGGAACACTCCATTCACCCCCTCTAGGAAAAAATCCAGAGGGAGTACAGGGGTTCTACCTCTACTCCTGCGTTCTCTGTCCCTTCCCTTTGCCCGGGAAGGGAATTCCGAGCCGCGGGCCAGCTGATACACGCTGCGCTCCGCGGTTCTGACACCTTCCCAGCTGGACGGCTACAAAGTAGCCGCCATCGCCGTCGCCTCATACCGGAAGATCAGTACAAAACAAGAATTTTGAAATGATGTGGTCATACATAGAGATAATGAATAAGACTGAAGGGCTGGTTCTAGTCACAATGATAGCCTCTTTGTAGGTCTTCTGGTGGTTTTGCGCTGGCGATGGCGGCTACTTTGTAGCCGTCCTCCTGAGAAAGTGTTAGAACCGCTAAGAACAGCAGGCATCAGCTGTTCTGCGGTTCAAAACCTCCTTCCCGGGCAAAGGGAGGGAGGGGAATATCATCTAAATAGTGGTAGAGCCTCTGAAATAAAAGAATTTGGGGGGGGGTGAAAAGAGTGCTCCCACGGAGTTCAGATTGCCTCCGCTTCTCAGCTGTCTTTGTCTCTAGGGACAAAGCAAGATGCCGCTCCCACCTCCGCGAATAAAGTGATCTGGTGAGTTATCTTAAAAGCGGACAGAGCTGAATAGAGGATTTTATTTTTTTTATTTTATTTGGGCTTTTAGTTTAAAGATTTATTTTTATTCCCTTTTTTTCTTTTGCTGAAAGGGAAAGTAAAATGGCGATCGGCAGGTTTTTTTTGTTTTTTGTTTTTAAGTGACTGGAACGGAACGGAACGGATTTGATTACTTACATTGATTTTTTGAAGGTGGATCTGGGTTTTAAGAGGACTATTTTCCCTTTTTGTTTAACCTTTTTTTTTACTTTTCTAAGGGATTTTTCTTGTATCTTTTGTATTTTTTTTAAGAAGGAGGAAAGAAGAAATAAAATTTTTGAAAATGGCTTCAAAGCATCAAGCAACTTCTACAGTACCTAAGATGGCTTCTTCTCCTGTGATATTACCAGCAAAACAACCTAAGCTCATACCACCATCTTCTCCTCCCCTGCAACCAATAACGGTAAAAGATACGCAAGATATAATGGGAAATGCTATATCTCAAATTAGAGGTGAAATGAAAGAGCTTTTAGTGGAGAATAATAGCATTTTGAGGCAAGATATAGTTTTGGCTTTAAAAGGACTTGCTTCTGTGGTTGAAAAATTGGATTCTCGAGTTGAAGAAGTTGCAGACAAGGTGGAGGTCTTAGAGGAAAAGTTTGAAGGAATGGAAAAAAAGGTGGAAATTTCACAAGACGAAATTGTTATGTCCCAATATAGAGAGATGGAGTTTGCTTTAAGAATCAGGGGCCTGGGAGAGGATATGCAACAAGACCTGAGAGAGATTGTAGTAAATGATTTTGCTGTGATTTTGGACAGAGAAAAAGAGGAAATATCTAGAGAAATTGAAAAAATATTTAGAGTTAACTCCTGGGTTGCAAAGCAAAGAAATCTGCCAAGAGATGTGGTAATTTACTTTGGGAAAAGATTTCTGCGCAATGAAATTATACAAGCTTTTTATAACAAGAGGTTCCAGATTGCTGCACAAGATGTTATAATTTTAAAGGAGATCCCATCTAAAATTTTAAGAAGAAAAGAGTTTGCTTTTCTGGCAGAGGAACTAAAAAAAAGGCAAATGCCATTCAGATGGGATATTCCAATTGGAATAGTGGTGAGCCATGCGGGGACACGTTATAGACTTAATACTGTTTTTAAAGCAAAGGAGTTTTATACTTCGGTCCTGGGAGCACGCTCATCACCACCTATAATGCTTAAAGTTTTGGATGGGAAGGAGGTTGACCAGCAGTCTGAAGAAGTTGTGTTGATGAAAGCTGGAAAATCACAGGCAGAGTGGTTTCAACAAGTTGAGATGAAAGAGCAAAGAATGACTCGGGCAGCGCATAGACGTAAGGAAAAGGAACAACAGAAGAAAGATGTCAAAGAAGTTTTACAAGAATTTGTTTCTGAGCCTGTGGGAGGAGCAAGACCTAAGAGATCTTCGGTACAATCTTCAATGGCAGATCTTCAAGCAGTCTTCTCTAGGCTTTTGGATGAGGGAGATGGTAAAGCTCCTGACATGGAATGCTAATGGCCTTAATTCCCCTCAAAAGAGAAAGAAAATATTTCACTATTTGAAGCAGCATAATAATGATATTATTTGTTTGCAGGAAACGCATATTATCTCTAAAGATCAAAAATATTTAGTTAATGCTCGACTGGGATCTCATTTTGTATCTTCTGCTCCTGGGAAAAAAGGGGGTGTAGTTATTTATGTTAAGCAAAATTTATCAGCTTGTTTAGTAGATTCTGATCCTCAAGGGAGATATGTTATGATTGAAGTTGGACTGTATGGTAAGAAAATACTTATAGTAGGTTTGTATGCACCAAATCAACAACAGGAACAATTTTATAGGTTGTTACATCAAAAATCGATTTTATTGGATTATAGATCTGTTATATTGATGGGAGATTGGAATGGAGTTTTAGATACATGTAGAGACAAAAAGGGACTTTCTATTTCTTTTAAACAGGCTAAATTACCTAAGGCTTTTTTTTACTTGAAAGAGTATTGGGAGTTGCAAGATTATTGGCGAGAACACAATCTGGAAGAGAGAGACTTCACTTTCTTTTTGGATAGACATCAATCTTTTTCAAGAATTGACTTTTTTTTTATTACAACGGATTTATATTTTAGGTAAAGAATGTAAAGATATTTCCAAGGACATTGACAGATCATAGTCCAGTATGGATGGAACTGGTTACTGAAAAGGAGGAGAGAAGATCTTGGAGGTTGAATGAAAATTTGTTTAGGCAAGAAATGAACGTTCAGAAACTTAAAGAGCATTTAAAGGAATATTTTGTTTTAAATATGCATAAGGGTACTTCAATGTCAATGGTATAGGATGCAGGTAAAGCTTATATGCGTGGGGTTTTGATGCAAATGAATAAGATTCATAGACAGAAACAGGTGCAGAAACATAAGGAGTTGGAAGATGAGATTAAATTAAAAGAAAAAGTTTTAATTTCGAATCCTACAGATGAGAAGACTAAGGAATCTATAAAATTGCTCAAATTGCAATTTAATATGTTAATGCAGATCAGACTGCAACTAACTTATTGTACATGAAACATAACACATTTTGTAATGCTAACAAGCCAGGGAGATGGCTGGCCTATCAATTGCGAAAGAAACAGAAGTTGAGAATTATAGATAAAATAAATTATAAAGGTAAATTGGTATTTCAGAAGGAATTGATTAAGAAATCTTTTTTAGATTATTATAAAAAATTATATATGGGCAGGAAAATACAGGCTTTAGATATAGATAAATATTTACAAGATGCTCATTTTCCTAAACTAACAGAAGATCAGAAACAAGAAATTAATGGATTAATTACTACAGAGGAAATTGTGATAGCAATTAAAGAATTAAAGTTAGGTAAAGCACCTGGCACTGATGGACTGACATCAATTTATTATAAGACTTTGATAGATGAGTTGATAGAACCTTTAAGGGAACTTTTTAATAATATATTACAGGGTTTAGAGACCCCCTTGTCTTGGGGCAGAGCTTTTTTTTTCTTTGATTCCAAAAGAAGATCAAGATCTTACGTTTCCAAAGAATTATAGACCTATATCTCTTTTGAATGTGGATTATAAGATTTTTTTCGAAAATTTTAGCTAATAGATTTATGATTGTGTTGAACCAATTAATACATATAGATCAAACTGGTTTTATAACTGGAAGGTATATGAAAAATAATGTTAGACAAATTATTAATTTAATAGAATATCTGGATAAGAATAATCAAATTTCTGCAGGATTGATATTTTTAGATGCTGAAAAAGCTTTTGATCAATTAAATTGGCAATTTATGTTAAGACTGGTTGAGGAAATGAATTTTGGAGATAAAATTTTACAGGCCCTTCGAGCTATTTATCAAAAACAAACGGCACAACTTATAGTTAATGGAGGCTTATCAGAGGTATTTCCAATTAAAAAGGGGACCAGACAGGGTTGTCCATTGTCCCCATTGCTGTTTGTGTTAACCTTGGAAATTTTATTGATTAAAATTCGGGAATCAGCGAAGATAAAAGGAATAGAAATTAATAAAAAAGAATTTAAATTAAGGGCTTTTGCAGATGATTTAGTTGTTACATTATCTCAACCAACTTATTCTGTGATGGAGTTGTTACAACTGATAAATCAATACGGACAAGTTTCAGGTTTTAAAATTAATAATATTAAGACTAAAATATTGCCTAAGAATATAACTAATTTGGATACGGAGACTTTGGTTAGATTGACAGGTTTTGAGGTTGTCAATAAGGTAAAATATTTGGGGGTTATTTTATCAGCTTCTAATGCAAAATTGTATAAAAACAATTATGAAATGTTGTGGGTTAAAATACAAAAGGATATGAATAATTGGAAAAAGCTGCATTTGTCCCTCTTGGGGAGAATAGCAGCAATTAAAATGAATGTTTTGCCAAAATTTATTTTCTTATTTCAAATGATACCTATTTTAAAGAAAGAAGCAAATTTAGATGAGTGGCAGAAAGGTATTAATAAATTTATCTCGGCAGGGAAAAAACCAAGAGTAAAACTTAAAATTATACAAGATATACGAGAGAGAGGTGGACTCAAGGTACAGAATCTGAAATTGTACTATGATGCCGTGGTTTTGACATTAATTAGTGATTGGGTTAATTTAACAAATGTAGATATACTCCTTTTGGAAGGATGGGATTTACTGTTTGGATGGCATGCCTATTTAATTTATAATAAAAAGGTCGATAGGGTTTTTAAATCTCATATTTTAAGAATTTCTTTACTTCGGGTTTGGAAGAAATATTATAGAAGTGATTCAAGAATTCCACTATGGGCTATTCCATGGCATGCAATAGAAGGAATAAGGAGAGGAGTTAAGATGGATACCACTTCTTATACCCAATTACTTAAGTGGGATGGTAAAAATTGACAATTAAAATCTATGGATGAATTAGTACAAGAAAACATCATCTATTCTTGGTTTCAGTATAGACAACTATCGGAAAGATGGAAGATAGATTACAAGGTGGGCTTGTTTAGAGAGGATGAGAATTTGTTAAAACAAATTAGAGATCAAAGTCGAACTCATATTAAAAGAATTTATGGTGTGTTAGTAGAATTGGATTCAGAAGCAGAGTTAGTTAAAGACTGTATGGTTAAATGGGCACAAAATTTTGATGAACCGATTTTATTAGACACTTGGGAGATTATTTGGGTGAGGAATGTTAAATTTACACAAGCCCAAAATTTACGGGAAAATTTCTATAAAATGTTTTATAGATGGCACCTTGATCCACAAAAAATGTCTCGTATGTATTCAAACCTGCAGCCTAGAGGTTGGAGATGCGGTTGTTTGGATGCCACTTATTATCATATTTGGTGGTCATGTAAAAGTATAAAAGCTTTTTGGATTAAGATATGGTGGAATATTCAAAGAATTTTTAAAAGAAGGATAAAATTTACTCCACAATTGTTTTTGTTGGGTATGTGATGACAAAGAGATCATTTTAATGTTAAATTTAATTACTGCGGCTAGGTTGTTAATAGGGCAATATTGGAAGAAGGAATCTTTGCCTACTCTGCAAGAATGGTTTTTTAAAGTTTCTTACTTAGCGGAAATGGCAAAAATTTTGGCTTTCTTGAAAGATCAATCGCAAGAGAAGTATCTCTTGGTGTGGAAAAGATGGATAAATTTCATACAATATAAGTATGATATAAAAAAATACCATCTAGCTTTTGAATAATTTATATTTAAAGTTTAAGATATTTATTTAGAAGTGTAATCATTATTATTTTTTAATTCTTTATTTCTTTTTTATTATTATTATTTTCCTTTCTGTTTTTTATATATAATGGAGTTAAAGTATGTTATAATCTGTTTATTGGGTGTAATGATATTGGTTTAAGATTTATTTGGGTTTAAATTTTTTTTTTCTTTTATGTTCTAGTTAAGCCTGTATTCAGCTCTGGGAAGAATGGGGGAGGGTTTTGGGGAGGGTTGGGAGGGATTTGGGAAGGGGTTTTTATTGTAAAATTTTAAAAACTTTTAATAATAATAAAAAAATGATAGCCTCTTTGTGAGATGCTCATGGTCACTCACATCTTAATCACCTCCTATTTGGATTATTTCAACATGCAATGCATGCATGGTGCAGCTCTTCTTGGCCACTCAGATGCTGCAATTGTACAGAATGTGACAATATTGACAGGTCTGAGAGTTTCCTCAGTATGCCTATGTTATACTTTAGAAGCTGCACTGGTTTCCAGCAGATTTCAGTGTGGAATTCATGATATATGTCTGCCTTATTTGTGAACCACCTATCTCCATTGGTGGGATTCAAATATGTGAACAACCGGTTCTCTGTGTGGATGCTGCTTCTGGAAGTCCATTCTGGGCTTGGGCAACAAAAAATTACCTACTGGTTCTGCCGAAGTGGTGCAAACTGGCTGAATCCCACCACTGCCTATCTCCTATTCATTTTTCCTATCCCCACTAGATCCAACAGAGTTGTCATGCTCTGGCTTCCATCTATTAAGCAATTTAATGGATTTTATGTATTTGATTGAACCCAGGAAGCATTTCTTTTCTGTTGCATTTCATGCTGCCAGATCCTTGGGGAAGTCCACTATCTGCAGAATGCACAGCCAAGGCATCATTACAGCATCAACCGCAAGTGGATATATAAATGATGAACCGGCACACTGCCATAATACAACTAATACATTAATTGGATGAAGATTTGCCTCCACCAGAAGCTGCTCTACAACTTGCTACACAACTGATATTGTTTTACTCTCCTGGAGAAGTTTGGGAAGAACATTCCATCAGCATCTATTTTTTGTAGTCCATTCAGATTAATTGTGAATTATGTGGCCATATAAATTAAAGAAATAAATACCAAAAAATGCAAAACAAATGTGTGAAGGGACAGTGAATGGACTGAAAGGAAATGGAAGACTAAGGATCATTGATGGATCTTTAAAAAAGCCAGGTGAGAGATTAAAAAAGAGACAAAGTAGAAACCAGTAGATGGATGTGGTAAAAGCAAGACTTGTTTGCAGTTTTAGAGAGTTAGAGAGGTGTACTGAATTCCGTTGAGGTAAACTAGGTGTACTTTGGTTCGCCTCATTTCATCTCATCTGCTTTCAATTTATTTTGCCCATTAGTTACCATGTTTTGCTATGCTTTGCATATTGTGGCTTACCATGAAAAGGTACAGCATAATCATGATATACTGTCTTCTCTTTAGGATTTGTATATTTGTAAACAATCTCTTACCTCGCTCACTGCAATTTTGATTTTAGACACTGGCTAATCTCTTAAGCATTAATTTGAATATGCACTAATGTTTGCATTTATGAACATCTGCATTGTTTTGATACTTTGTTAAAATGATAAAAACTGCTGAGGGAAGTCAGAGCCCCAGAGAAGGAAATATTAAAAAGGCAGAAAAATATATTTCCTCAAAAAGGATTTTAAAAAGCAGAAGCCAACCCGCTCCCCAAATTTCTATCCCAAACAGGAGCCAGCCCTATACAAATGCAAATGTAAAACCATCAGAAAGTTGGAGCCACTAAACTCAAGACAAAGAGACTTAAAATCTGCATACCCCACCCAAACTCTAAGAGTCATTAGCCCCATCATCAGGGAAGCAGGATATAATAATAGGATTAAACCATAGATACCAAGGCCTAGAAAAACACTGAGATTCAGTTCAAAGTTCATGCCACAGGAACAGGAAACTATTCCAAACAAAAGGCTAGAGAGGGTATAAAAACCTACTGCCCTTGTGCTCAGGTCCTTCTACTTTCTTCTGGTCTTTCCTGCAAGAATCATCTTTCTGTCTCTTCAATAAACTGTAACCTTCTTCCCAAAGTAGTTGCCATGTAGTTTATTTATCCCCGGCTTGGATGAACCAGGATGAAGACTATTCTTTCCACACTGCAAAGTGCTGTCGTGCTCATCACCTTTCAAATGTGTGTGCAATGTCATGATGCATGTAGGAAAGGGCAGGGCTTGTGCTGCAAGGTATGACACTTTTTTAATCTGTCCTCCTTGCCACCCATTCTGCAGATTCTGTGGCATCTATACTAATCATGATATTAATCATTAATTATGCGATACGATATTACTCAACATACTGATAATTAGCATATAATTACTGTATTAATAATAAAATCAGTATATTTAACATAGTAACATAAAGACAAGAAGATATCCATCTGAGTTATCCCTGCAGTAACAAATGCTGGGTCTATGAGATAAGGAATTCCAAAGCCCAAAATGATTATTTCTCAACTGTCAAGTTATCTCTCTTCTCATATGAAAGCTCTGCCACATTTGAGATAAATCCTCTCTTCTCTGTGCATACTCAAAAGAGTCCCAACTTGTTATTTTTAGATATGTCTAGTTAATATTATAGAAACCCAGTTTGGTTAAGGCATCAAGCTAGATGCCAAGGAACTCTGAGTTCTAGTTGGTCCTTAGGCAGAAAACCAGCTGGGTAACCTTGGGCCAGTCACCTGCTCTCAGCCCTAAGAAGTACACAATAGCAAACCTCTTTTGAAATTTTATCAAGAAATCTACAGGGACTTGTCTAAGGAAAAAGAGAAAGACAAGGAGCCTATGGTGGGGAGTTGTAGGTGAAGAGAAGCTTTTATAATTAATTTGATGGCAGAAAAGGTTTTGAAACCACTGCTATGTAAAGTGGCACTTTTCTCCAAAACTCTACATGCTTAATATTTGATGTTATTATAGAAGATACATCAGGAACAATGTTGGAAGGTGGAATCATAGATTTGCTTTTTATCATGAAAAATCAGGAAAAAAAAAAACTCCCTGACATAAAATGTGCTGAAACCAAATGTCTTAAGCCCCCTAGTATTATCCCTTCTGAACAGTTTATTTTGTTCATGTTTGGTTCATCATATTATTTTAAATGGTGAAAGAGCTAGAATTGTTCTTATTTTCTCCATACAAATCACAAGGATTCACAAATCTTTGAGTTTAATTGCTAATTTGGAGCCTAAAACAAATCTGTTTTCCATTGGCCTTTTTTTAGCAACACATTCACAAGTTTATGGAATTGTGAAGTAATAATAGTGACATATTTTCTGGTTATAGAAATGAAAATAAATTTGTGTCTCATACATCAGCTCTCAGTTATATAAGACGTAAGCTGCCAAAAGCTCATTATTAGAAATTTAAGACAGATCACTAGAAAATGAAAACCTGCTTCCACTCTTGAACATCCTTACATTTTCATTTTTTTCCTCCATTATAAGAATTTGAAAAATATCAAAGACAGGAAAGAAGACTGCATATGCACATATACAACAGCAGGCTTTTATATGTCACTAATTCTTTTTGTAATTCAAATATTAGCTGTTTGTTCAAAAGGCTGGCTTCAGCTAGAAGAAGCAACCACTTCCTGCAAAGCTGCCACTAGGGGTTAGCAATCACTTGTAAATTGCAAGATAGCAAGAAAACCACCCTGTCTAAGCACCAGAAAATGTCATCTGGTTTGCTATAGCCACTGAAAAGTATACCAGGCTTTGTTACGAGTGCTAAACTAAAAAAAAAATGAAGGAAAGATGAAAAAGATTTGCTAACCATCTCTATAAAAATGATATGTGATTGGCCAACCAAAAAAAAAAAAAGTTGCATAATGTAGTTCTCAGATCTTTCAGAGCAATGGCCTTGGCTCTCTCTGCTAATTTTGTCACTCTGAAGTTCTCATGATTGAGAAATCTGGTTAGGGTAATGGTTAAAGTAAGTCCAGATCAATTCCTAGCAGATCATGAAATTCAGTTATCAGCTCTTATTTTGCCACTAGTAAGCAAATACTTTCTGAAGTTTGGGATGGCATCTTAATTTCTGAACAGTGTATGCTGACTCAAATATATACACTCTCAACAGTCATTCAGATCCATATACTAGTTGTAAATATGTTACAATAATTTATTTCCAAAGAAATAAATCCTTCAAGCTGACCTACTGATTCTGAATAACAATGCTTCAGTCATTGGGGTAATTCTCAAGGAAGATGAAGTAATGTACAAGTTCTTGGCTGTTACAGATGGCAAGAGACTTAAAGAGTAAACAACATATACATGGGTAATCTTGTTATAAAAGTTATAACAAAGTTTGCAAAGTTTGAAATAAGGCTAAGTTAAATAGATTGGGTCTTTTTTCATACCCTAATTGGATATACTTTCTGGAGCATATTAAAATAAGAGGAACGATAAAGTTGGGCGTACCTTAGGACAGTGGTTCTCAACCTGTGGGTCGGGACCCCATTTGGGGTCGAACGACCATTTCACGGGGGTCGCCAAACAAGGCTGTCCGCCATTTTTCCCCCTTTTCTTTGGCCACGCCCCTGGCACCTGGTGATGTATAAGTGGTTGGGGGTCACCACAACATGGGAAACTGTATTATGGGGTCGCGGCATTAGAAAGGTTGAGAACCACTGCCTTAGGACATATAATTAGCTATGATCATTAATGTGCTTGAACCAGAAAACATTATCCCTATTCTAGGAACATAACCCAATAAACACTTATTATAAAATGTATTACATTGAACAAACAGAAACACATACTGCTGATTAAATGTCTAAGTGTGTAAATCAGATTGATTTGGTTTTATTGATTTCAGCACATACCAAATTTAGTTTTATGTAGCATCAAATATCATAATTCCTGACTGGCTAAGATCACTATGGAATATGAAATGTCCTAATAAAATAGAAAATGAAAGCAGCAGTACACTGGGTTTATAGAGAAGGAGGAAAAGGAGAAGGAATGGACCAGCAAATGTATAGTTTCTTAAAATAAATATCAGAAAGATAATGAAAGAACTCCTCAGCTCAAAGCCAGAAAGTTGATTAGGTATTTTCTCATGTAGAACATTTTTTCTGTACATGTGTGAAAGAGGATAGAAAATAACTTCAAAGCCACTTACCATAAGTACTTGCTTAAATAACTTCACAAAATTAAATAGTAACTTATTAGAGGAAAGTACTTCAAGTACTTTTAAGTTGCTTGATTTTGAATCGTTTTGCTTTATTTTCTTTGCATTATTTAACTTCTTTTTCATGTCTACAGCTGTGCCCAAAATTGTTTAACTTGATCCCATGCACATTACTGGACATTGATGAAAATTACTTTAAACTAATGAGCTCAGGAGAAGGATGTGAATCCTTTTTTGCATTTATTTATACTTGATAGATAAATCATTCTTTCCTTGGGACATTGTTTCAACCCCATGAGAAAATCTTATGACCAGGCATTGTAACAGGAGTTTAAAAAGCAAGCCCAGGAATTCAAAAATATGATTCAATGCACAGAATCAACAGTTTTAAAGATTTCAATTTTTGAAAAATTGAATGGAATCACTCCTTCCTTCTATAGCATTGGCTCAGTGAAATATTTCAATAATAATAATTTTACACACACACACACACACACACAAATCCACACTCCACACACACATGGACAGTAATTAGGGTTATTGCACCATGCTACTCAGTGGAAAAAGACACTGAGTCCCTCAGCTGCCCATCATTACATTCCTCTCAAAAAACTTTTAGTTGAGCTCCCCCCCCCCTTTAAGGAAGACAAGAAGCAACAAAACATGGGAAGATGTAATGTTAAGTGGCAATGACTTTGAGGGATGAGGGGAGGAGATAGTGCCTAGTGGATGATCAGATAAAAGGGAGGAGAGGAGCCCACAGCTGAATAATGGGCAGAAAAAGAAACTTAGAAAAAAATCCACTTTTACCACTTGTCAGGTGGTAAAAATATGTCAAGAAATTGATACTTGCAAAATTAGGTTGATATAGCCTTTCAATAAATAGAATTAGTTCACCTTGTTGTGTTTCCTGTCTGGTCTACTTGGGAGGCTGGCACATGGAGTCAAACTCCTCACACATTCTTTTTTTATGTATGCCTCTTTGAGAAATATTGAGTCGCAAGGAGAAAGATTGAAGACCTTGATTCACAGTGAGAACAAACCTGTACTGCTAACTGTCTTTCACACTGAACATTGATACAATGGATTGTTTGCTACTTTCTTTCTTGGCAACATAGTGAGAAAGCACAGACCCAGTAAGATCAAAATATGTCATTAAGAATAAAAGGAGATTAATAGAATCCTGACATTTTTAGAAGTGTAAGAAAAATCTGGAAAAAGAATACAATTTGCTCCCACTTTGTAGACTTCACTCTTCTAACAATATAAAATATGGTCTTTGACCAACAAAAGATTGAAAAATCTTTATAATATAAAGGGCATGATCTCATTGTTTGGAGAATAAACTTTGTTCATCTCCTAATCTTTTGTGGGAACTGTTTGTGGCAGACTTGTAATGTAGTTACTATTCTTTATTCCTTTCTACGATCAGCTGTCTCCATATTTTCCAAGATCACATTTTGGTATTTTTGATCTGGAGAGAAAACAAATGGGACCAGAATTTTGGTAGACAAGCTTTCTCCAGGCTTTTAAGATTAAGTTTAGGAAATATACTATATGTTGTAGTGAGGAGGACTTTGTACATAACTGGTTGCAAAATCTGGATTGTATTAAATGGCACAAATTTTATTTATTTTCTATTTATTAAATTTATTTGCCACCCATTCGCTGCAAAATATAATAGATTGATAATTTTTACAGACATTTAGCAGATGTCGAGACCTATGCATTCCGTATGTGATAGGTTTTTATTGACTTCTATGGCAGCAGCAATATTAGGCTATCACAAGATAAAGTTCGAAACTTTAATGCTATAGAGCAGGGGTGTCAAACTGCCAGGCCCATGGGCCAGATGTGTCATGCTGAAACTATACCCACCACAGCTCCGGCAATGGGGAAAAAATTGCGATATGTCATGACACATCATGTGATTTGACACCCCTGCTATAGAGACTTAAGACTGATCCCATTCTCTTACATTTTCTATGCACTGAAAACGAAATGATATGACACATTCTCCCATACCACTTTATATTTCTTTTCTGTGGAATGAAAGTGTTTTCTAAAAGACATGACCTCATTTCCAATTTAAGCTGCATTTACAGTAATAATACACTTAATTTAAACAAATGTAAAATGTGGGGCTATAAAACTCGTGGCTGCTTTTGAGAACCTTTTATTTATTTCATGTTCATGATGCCCTTGAAAACATTTGTTTGTATAGGAAAGTATGCTGATGTGGTTACTTGAATGTCATTTTCATAAAAATATTTTATCAGTAAATGTATTGCTATTTTCCTTCAGAATCAACAAACACTATTTTTGTTTCTCTTAAACAAATTCAAGGAAATTCATCTTTGAGAAAGTTTCATATACCTTATTTTGCTTTGACACAAGCCAACATAATAAAGCTACATAAAATGCCTCTATCGCCCATCTTTAATAGTATCAAACTCTGCCTGCTTAACTTCACTTTTATTGATCATTTTGGCAAAATCCAATATAGCAATGGCAATAGTACTTAAACTTGTACACCTCTTCACAATGCTTTACAGCCCTCTTTAAGCTGTTTATAGAGTCAGCATATTACCCCCAACAATCTAGGTCCTCATTTTACGGACCTTGGAAGGATGGAAGGCTGAGTCAACCTTGAGCTAGTGAGACTTGAACTGCCAAACTGCCGGCAGCCAGGAATCAGCACAATTAACATGCAATACTGCATTCTAACCACAGCACCACCATGGCTCTTATATACCGTGTTTTCCCCAAAATAAGACCGGGTCTTATTATAATTTTTTTTGCCTCCAAAAGAGGCACCAGGTCTTATTTTTGGGGTAGACCTTACCTTATTTCTTGCACCGACAGCCCCACCCACCCACTTCTTCTGGGCTGAAGGTCTGTAGCTGCATTCAGACCTGCATTTCTCAGTCACAGGACTTTCCGGAAGGCCTAAGCAGCCAAGTACTGAACTATGGGTTCAATCCATAGCTTGGTGCTCAGCTGCTGAGGTCTTGCAGAACTGAGCTATGGATTGAATCCATAGTTCAATTGTTGGCTGCATAGGCCTTCTGGAAAGCCCTGTGACTGAGAAATGCACACATGGCTGCAGAAGAGGCCTCAGAAGAAGAAGTGGTCCTGCAAGGAGAATTCTGGCTGCAAGGTAAGTGGGTGCAGGAGAGTGGGATAGCTCCACATCCCCAACCCCACCCTAGCTTGAATTTAAGGTGTGTGCCTCACCCCAAAATTAGGGCTTATTTTTGGGATAGGTCTTATATTATGTCCACCCCCAAAATCAAGCTAGGGCTTATTGTTGGTGTAGGCCTTACTTTCAGGAAAACATGGTAGGAATACTATCCCAAATATTTTGGGATTAAACAAGAAGTCATGAGGTATGAATGAGTTTCATACTCCTGTATCTACTATATCTATTTGGAAGAAGCCAGGAACACTGTGATTAAGATTCATATGTGAAAGCAGAAATTTTTGAATACAGGATCCAGAATTACAGAAATAATTTCATTTGCTACCTCCTGTAGTTTTTATCTTTTTTTATTTAAAAGTTTTATAAATTTATTACAATATAACCCCCCCTCCCCCCCTCCCCCACTTCTCAGAGCTGATTACAGGATAAAAAATAAAATAAACAAACATATTCTAACTAACATAAACCGACTATACTATCAAACAAAACCATAACACACTTTAACTCCTCCTCCAAACAAATATTAATAAATTAAATCAAAGATAATAAAATAATTATAACTATTAATAATTATCTAAAATCTACTCAAAAGCAAGATAATACTTTTCAATCTCATATTTCTTCTGAATATAATCAATCCATCTTCTCCAAACCATAATATATTTTTCTTGCAATTAGTTTTTATCTTTTCTTAATTAGTTTTGTTCCTGAAAATGCTGATATTTCAACTGATATAACAGCAGAAAACAATATTTGTTTCAAAGTTCTGATGTCAGTTGCAACATCTGTTAGTATGTTCTGGAATTATCTTATTCTGAAATTCCCAAAATTTGCAATATAAACTTATCTATATGCCTGAAGTCCAGCCATTTCTTTCCCTTTGTGTCATTTTGATATTTGGCCCAAGAGATTTTTCTCCCATGGCAACCCTACATAGCTGCCTCCTTTTATGATTAATGACAGTTTTTACTTCAAGAGGTTTCAACTTCATATTCTTTGGGGTCTCTCTTAGTCATTCCATTGCAGATTCCTTTTCTATTTTACTTATGGATTATCTTGGATATTTTTTGATCAAATGATACAATGACAATCTTTAAGGACAAACAAATAAATGAGTGAATGCAATATTCTAGTTTGGAATATTCCTTTAGTAAGAAAGGAAATGAAAAATCAGTAACTGCAGTGGAGCAGAGGCTAATTAAGCTTCCATTAAAAAAAATAGAGGAATTTTATCTGACTTAGGCTCCCTATAATTATGAATGGTTTACGCATCTCTGAGTCATGAAAAAGAAAAGAAAGCAAATATATTCTTTATTATTTTTCTGTTGCCTAGAAGAAAATTCAGTAAATAAGAACTGGGTATGATCAATTATTTAAACATTAGTGAAGAAGGCAATAAACTGTGAACTTTCTGCCACCTTTGGTAAGAATTTGGGCCACGTTTATACCCAAGATTCAGTTTTGTCCCTTCTAAACTGCTTTTGTGTTCTTTGTACTGCAGCCATTTATTTTTTTTATTCCATAACTACACACATTAAATTATGAAAACAAAATATTAGGCAATCTTTTCTGCTAGTAAAATTACTTGTATACCATAGCATTCACTGCAATTCCAGAATAGTGTTATGTTACTGAAAAAAAATACAGAAATGTGCAATCAAAATGATCCATCAATTTCCCTGTTATAAAAGTAAAAAAAAATCAGCTTAGAATAAAAGATTAGAAGGGAGGAGAATATATAGTGAGCATTAAAAACATACAGTATATATTAAGCATTATATACATACATATCTTAGCTCCAGAAACACTGACTTTCTATCTTTTATGCTAAAGACCACTAAGCATTAAGGTTTAGTGAAGATTTTTAGGTTCCTTTGAGTCATTGTTAACAACTGGTGATTGACTGTCTGGACAAATCCTAGGAGTTTCCTTGGCCAAATATTGAAACTAGTTTGCTATTTAAAGACTAAGATAGAGTGACTGCTCAAGACAACCCAGCTAATTTTGTTCCTAAGATCACAGGTCACCTAGAACTCTAGAGTTTCCCCTTTTTTAGTCTGGTGCCATTGCATCACTGCACCAAACTGGCTGTCTTTTAAGCATAGTAAGGTATACAGACAAACAACAATTATCTTTCGGATATTTATCACACCTACCAACTATGACATGAGGAACATAGCTAACTGGCTTTAGAGGACATGGTTTCATGATGAAGATTTCAACTCATCCTCAGTCTACTCAGTCTCATCTTTGTTGTCAGTCTATAAGAATATCTTATAATTGTTCTCAGCTGTTTTGCTTTTAAAGTAGAGTCTTTCCTGTTCTCCTGATACTTATATTTCCATACAAATTTTCTAAAGTGTCTCATTCATTATATTGGTGAAAATCCAATCAGGTCAAGGACTGGAATCTGCTAAACGTCTTGGTCATTTTTGGCTGCCGAAGAAATTGCCCACCTGATTTCAATATAAGTGACTGCCTACATATTGCCTACTGCAAAGTACCAATCAGGCATTGTGCAACCTTTCTCTATAAGTGGTTCTTGCATTCTTCTTAACGAATATCACACTTCAGTTCAATTGAGACCTCTCTGCAGAAAATGCTAGTCCTGTTATTAAAATCTACTGATATCTGCACAGAGGTTTAAATTAAATTGGGAGGGGGAGAGAGAGAGTGGGATTCTCTTAATTGTGTAGACTAGTTCTGTATCCAATGAATATATTAGATATGTTCTTTTTTTATTGTTTCTGCTAGCAAAAGTTTTGTGTACTATTATTTTTGGGGATGTGGGACTATTTCACTTACTCTAATTCTATTTTGGGCACCCAATGGGATATTCCCAAGTGTTTCTAGTTAGGGCCATATGTTGAGATATTTGCCAGTCTATCATATAATTCTTCTAGCTCTAGACCAGGGGTGTCAAACTGCTGGCCCGTGGGCCAGATGCATCATAGCAAAACTGCGCCCACCTCATTGCCGGCAATGGCATAAAAGTTGCAATACATCGCGGCACGTCATGTGACATTGCGAGTTTAATACCCCTGCTCTAGACAGATCATATGCATTGCTCATTGGATGAGATAGAAGAGCTCCCAGTGCCCTATGTAATCCCTGTTCCTTGGATTATTATTGAATGCAGGCAGATTAGCCTGCTGAAGGAACACCTCAAATCTTGTCTAATAATTTCCTACCTGACAAATCAGTAGAATAAAGTTTGGGTATCAGGAAGGAGCCATCTTTTTTTATATATTAAATACTGAAATATAATTAACTACAACTAGAATTACATGTAGTGGAGGTTACTGTTCAGTTAGTATGTATGCATGTATGCATATATGTATGTATACACTCTATAAAGTCTATAAATGATTAAAATATGCTAAATATAATCAAAAAGAAAATATAGAACATTAAAAAGATCTGTATAATATTCATTTAGTTTCAATATGTGATTAATTCAGTCTTTAAACCTTGTATTAAATCTAACCCACAAAAAAGCATATTGCTTCATCTACTGCTTACAATATAAAGTGTTTTCAAAAATAAATAACAGACTCCATTGAATACATTATTTAATATCAAGAGGTTATGTTTCTTTCCATTTACATAAGATTATCCTTTTTGCTAAGCTTCAGGCTTAGTAGAGTGAAAGCTCTTCATAAAATGAGAAATCAAATATTTTAGGAATATAATTTTGCATATCATTTACATTTTAAGTATTATATTTCTTTTCAAAATTATATTGTCTGATCCCTTGATATGAAAACAAAATGGAGCTATAGTTAGACATATGAATTGATTGATTGATATGTCCCATCAAGTTGGTTGAAATTCTTACACTTTAATTTAACTTTTAACTTGCACACAAACGATTTCTGATCTGTTCCACAGTCAGCCCCTGGCATATCTTCGCTGTTCTATCTCTTTATATTAATGGTCAATCTGATTTCTATGTACTCCATCTATTGATATTCATATACTATGTAAAGATGTCATTTTCATTTTTGAAAACAATGCTAACAATGAAGATCTCAATGGGTTTGCCAAAATTCGCAAGTTATTAGCTTGCTTCATATCCTAGGATATTTAATCCTCAATATTTTTCTCAAAATTTTCCATGTTGGCATTTCTAATTTTGGCACAACTGGCATATCTTTACATGTTCTATTATTTCCAATTGAATCTGATCATAATCAACCTCTTTTTCTTCATTACTGGTTGGAGCATAAACTGAGATGATCATCGATTAAAGGGCTATTCATTTATATAATTTAATTTATATAATTTAATTATTGATTGCATTGTACTGAGGGACAATGGATTTTGGGATATTGTTATACTTGTTAACTAACATAGTTATTTTAGATTTTAATTTAATTTATTTTTCTCTCTTTTAAAATGGTGATAAGGGTTTATCAAACCATTTCAGACTAGAATGTAGGAAACATTTTATCCTATTGCTGTATGGATTGATTGATAGCTTCTAACATTTCTAAACTTAAAAGATAAATTATAGGAGGGGATGCCTGAAGAATATCTCCTGAGAAGAGAAAACTTGTTAGCGCTAATTGGCATCTGGTCTGTCCCTTTGTGAACTCCAAACAACCCTTTTTCCTTATTAACATCTTAAAATATATGCCTCTTCTGTCATCAGACTTCATTTTAATGAACATGTGTGGTATTATGGGATGTAAAAGTATAATATGTTTTATTATGTCTATGCAAAGGGGAAGTTACTTTTGTCCTGCCAATCACCTTTTCTCTTGCATTTTCTTTGATGTCTTAACTATAAAAGGGAATGTATGATGGGTCTCAAGGTTACCTCTTTGAATGAGAGAAATCCCTTTATCAAAATATTCTGATTAAATTGTAATTAAATGATCTTCCTGTCTCAGCCTGTCTCACTGGAAAATATGCATGCTGAGGCACAAGTCTAAAAAGCCACATTTGGCCTTCAGTACCCAGGTATTATTCTAAGGACACCTTTCCTAACTGTGAAAACAATACTATTCTTTCTTCGTTTTTCATATCCTGAAGAATAAATGGTGTGATCTTCTAGTTGAAACATCTCAATCTGCTGATGTTCAAGATTTCACTGTAATGAGCATGTTCCTGCTTCTTACATTCCATGTTTGCATGTAATTCTGTTTTTGCAGCATTGGATTTTATTTTTCTCCATAGCAACATTTGCAACTAGATGTTAGTCGCTTTAATCTAGCCATATCAGAAGCAACATTAGTCTAGATCAGGGGTGTCAAACTCAATTTCATTGAGGGCTGCATCAGCATTGTGGTTGCCCTTGGGGGGCTGGGTGGGTGTGGCCAGGGTGGGTGCAGCCTACTGAGTGGGCATGGATGGAGTGGGTGTGTTACTGGGTGGGCGTGGTCAGCTCTACCATCATTCGCGTCAAGGGTGCCTGTGGAGGCCTGGGCAGGAGTGGGACAGAAGGGGGTGGGACTAGGGCAAGTGCCAAGGCTTGGTCCACTGGAGGAGCCTCATGGTTCCTTTCAAGCCATACAGGGCGCTGGATGGTGGTGTGGGCTGCCCGGAGCCCTGGGCAGCAGAAGTCAAACACCCAGCCTGGCCCTCGAGCATCCGTGGCTCCAAGCCCAGCCCCACTTCCCCAAGGGGTGACCAGCTGCACTTACCTCCTCCTCAAGGCTGCTGCTGCTGTGCTTGCTCTCCTTAGCCATGTTGTTCATGATGGGTATGAGGGCAAAGTCAGAGGGAGGCCCCTTCCATCTCCATGGGAGGAGACCCGGCTTTGTATCCAAGCTTCCTTAGCAATCGGATGGGAGACCCCCCAGGATAGGCCAGGAGGAGGGGGCAAGGGGATGGTGAAAGGGCAGCATGGCAGGACTAAGGCAGGACTTCCCTCAGACCCTCCCTCTCCTTCTTTCCTTCTTTCTTTCCTTCCTTCCTAAGTACAGAGTGGTGGGAAAATATTTGAGATGAGGGAGGGAGAAAAACAGACAAGAAATCAGCTGGGGAGGTGTCACCCTTCATGAGGAATGAAGAAGTGCACCATCACCTGGAAGTGGCCAGCACATGACCCTCATCTACTTCACATATCTGGCTTAGTGGGCTCTGGGACAGGGGATGCCATGTGTCAATGTTACCTGCACAATCCACCCAGCCCCCAGCCTGTCCGCTTTCGGCAGGCAGTGGGGCACTCTCCTCATAGCGCCAAGAGACTGAGCCAGGCGGCGCAAATCCCAAAACAAGTATGAAGCCACCCAGCCCTCAGCCTGCTTGGTTTCGGCAGGCAGCAGGGCGCTCTCCTCACAACACCAAGAGGTTGAGTGAGGCAGTGTGAAGCTTGTCAGCTTTGCCCCTTGCTGCCTGCTGAAACTGGGCAGGCTGGGGGCTAGGCAGCATTGCACTTCTCATCAAATTTGCTCCACCTGGCTGCTTGCCAAAACTGGGCAGGCTGGGGGCTTGTCAGTGTCGTGCTTCTTTTTGGATTTGCACCGCCCAGCTCAGCCTCTTGGCACTGTGAGGAGAGCGCCCCACTGCCTGCTGAAACCGGGCAGGCGGCATCATGCTTCTTTTTGGATTCATGCTTCCCAGCTCAGCCTCTTGGTGCTGTGAGGATAGTGCCCTGCTGCCTGCCGAAACCCCTCCCCCGGAGCCCATCAAACCAGATATATGAAATAGGCGAGGGCCATTTGTTGGCTACTTCCAGGCGACACCTCTCCAGATGCATCCAGGGGGTGGGCTGACATGGCAGGGGCTGGTTCCTCTCTGTTTCCAGATGGCCTTGTGGAGCAAAGACTGAATGCGTTTCAGCATAGATGGCCACCACAAAATTGTACATTGGCTCCCGGCCAGTCTGGGACAGGGCCAAGGCAGCGGGGGCTGTTCCCTCACTGTTTCCAGGATGGCTTCATGGGCCACATGAAACCACTTTGCAGGCCGCATCCAGTCTCCGGGCCTTGTGTTTGACAAGTCTGGTCTAGATCCTTAGTTCTTCCTCAATAGCATATTGAATGCCATCAATGACCCATCATTATTATAGTGCTACAGCAGGGGTGTCAAACTCGATTGTATCATATGACTTATTGTGACATATCACAACATTTTTTTGCCTTTGTGGAGCTGGGGTGGGCATGGCCTGCGCATGATGCATCCGGCCCGCAGACCGCCAGTTTGACACCACTGTGTTAGAGAATATCATTTTATATTTTCTGTCCACTTGGCATTCTGGGTGAAATACAGGTGTTTTTCTATGGTATTTTTTCCACAATATCTGTTTGCCTTTGTTGGCATCACTAAATTAATAAGCTGTCTACATCATCTTCCTGTATTACTACTGCCTAATATAAATGCCTGCTTGCTTTAGCTGGGGAGCTGAGATGATCTTTACGGCTTCAGCAACACCACTGGAAGTATATATTGTTGGTAAATACTCCTGTACAACTTTTAAAACACTTTATTTGAAGGATCAAATAGACACAAATTAATAATTCCTGATAAAATTATTTCATTGTTAAGTATGATATTTATGTTTTACATGTCTTAATATCTGGACTAGTTGATTTTCCAAGATTGCGTTTTCTAATTCTCTGTTCATGTAATGCTAACCATTCTATTTTTAGATGCCATATAAAACTGAATTGTTGGATTCACTTCAAGAACTGCAACTCTTAAGAATCCTAATATTTTAGATATTGCTGAGATGCGGAAGCATCTGACAACAGTTTTTTTTTTTCCCCCAGCTGTGTTTCAGGTTTTCATGTTGTGGGTAAATCATATAGACACATAATCTCTCAAAGTCTACATTATAAATTCACCTATTTAAGATATTTGATAGTCCAGGATTTTCATACATACTATCTTCACATTTAATTTATTGTACAGTAACCATTTTTGTACAATTCTGGATCAAAACTTAAGTAGTAATTATTAAAAAACCAAATATCTCTAGCAGCATTCAGAGCTAAGATGAAGATCTCTATTTACTATTCTTTGACATACAGTAATCCTGTTATACTGTGTCCATAAAACATACCAAGATTTCAAAGAGGTTACATAATTACTCTCTTAAATAGTGCCAAAGAGGGCAATATTAGAGTTCTCCTAAAGACCATAGATGTTAATATAATAGTCCAGAAGTAAAGCTCTAAATCTGGTTGGTTAAAGCTCAGTTAGATCGAATACATTTGATGGGTTTTGAATTCTTCTTAACATTTTTTATGTATCCATGTGTGCGAAATATCTAACATGAAAGGATTCCTCTTGTAGTAGGAAAGGTTTTTTCTTGATAGCCCATATAAGCTCCCTCCTGCTTTACTCTGCACTCTTCTTTCACTCATCAACCTGTCAGCTGGGCTATTTTTGGACATGGGATTACTGATTTAGAATACTGGAAGATTCTTGTTCAGAGATTTTTGGAGTAACAATTTACTAGCACGGAACAGCTCCATGCTGATTACCTGTCACTCAAACAACTTCAAAGTCCCATTCCAGGTAGCTGTCAACAGAAAAAACAGGAGGAATCCAAGTTAATGCGGATGTATGGAGACCTTTGTCTGTGGTCTGCTTGCTACAACAGAGTACTTTCTTCCTTCTTCATGTTTCCTGTGATAAAATAATTTAAAGTTTAAAGTCTTATTTGGGTTATCTAACTTCCTTAACAAATGTTAGTAGGTTTTTTTCCATCTTAAACATTTATCCCTAGATGCTCCTATTTGGCCTGAAGTCAGACTCAAGGAACCAAGAATGGAGTTATATAACAGAATAACAGAGTTGGAAGGGACCTTGGCAGTCTTCTAGTCCAATCCCCTGTACAAGCAGGAGACCCTATACCATTCCAGACAAGTGGCTGTCCAGTCTCTTCTTAAAAGCCTCCAGTGACGGAGCACCCACAACTTCTGAAGGCAAGTCTTTCCACTGGTTAATTCTTCTCACTGGCAGGAAATTTCTTCTTAGTTCTAGGTTGCTTCTCTTCTTGATTAGCTTCCATACATTGTTTCTTATCCTGTCTTCTAGTGATTTAGAAAATAGATTGACCCTCTCTTCTTTGTGGCAGCCCCTCAAATATTGGAACACAACTATCATGTCACTCCGAGTCCTTTTCACAATAGTTTCTGTCTGTATGTTGTTTGCATATAGACAGAAATCTTGCCAGACTAAATCAATTATCTGCGTAAGTAGCTAATATACTGTGTGAATTGCTAGGGGGAAATATGCCTTTGCCCTCTTACTGCACACAAAAGATTCCAAGCTACATTGTCTCTTTGCTCTCTGTAAAAGAGTCCCCCACTTCCTGTGACTCTTCAGTAATTCCACCATATCTGATTTTATTCACATATGGACATTTTACCAACCTTAGACGATGGGGGAATCAGGATAAATAAAATAATGTTATATGTATGAGGGCAATTCAGTAATAAACCTCCACTGGGTTATCAAGACAGACACTTGCAGATACAGAACTTTTATTATACACATTAGAAAACTACAACATTACATTACTTTTTGACATAATCGCCATTCAAATTGAGGCACTTATCATAACGTTTTACAAGGTTTGAAATTCCTTAGTAGTGCTCTCTCAGTGCCAAATCTGGGCTATGGGGGGAGGGTAATCAAAAACATCCTAATGAAACTGTTTCAAAACTGCTTCAAAAGTTCTTGGGTGTGTCTAACATATGCAGGCAAGCATTATCGTGAATCAACACCATAATGTAATGTTGTAGTTTTCTAATATGTTCTGTATCTGCGAGTGTCTGTCATTGATAACCAAACAGAGGTTTATTTCCAAATTGCCCTCGTATAAAGCACACGGCTTAATTACTGATTTTGCTGCTGCTAGTTGTGATGATTTCTACCCATATGATGGCCCCTAAAAGGGAATTAGACAAATTTATAGAGAAAAACATTGGTGATGTTGGGCCTGCCTTCGATAAGCACATAAGAGTGGATTAGAATTGCATATTAGTCCAATTATACTCCTTTAGGGAGGAGGAAATTAAAATCTTATATAAAGTCTTGTCAGATCTTTTATTTTGTTTTATTCTTTTTTACTATTTTCTCAAGAGAGCAACTAGAGTGTTGCTGTTCATGATAGTTTATATATTATTATTCTTTCCTGAAATCTAATCTTCTTAGTCTACTTTTTTTTCAAACAGTTCTTTGCCAATTCAAATCCTATGAAGTATTCCCTAATTGTCTGCTGCTGCTTTTTTATTTTCTTGTTAGATATCTTAATTGGATAGGCAGCATACACTCAGTCCTATCCCGCTTTGATTCTTTTTATTAAACATTTTATTGTCAGTTGCTCAGTTGTCTCCTCTGATTTTTAATGATGCATGTGTACCATCGATGCCATTCACATTATTAGTGCTTATTCATTATTTCCATTCTGTTCTGTTTACTTTTCTCTTTTCTTTTGTGTTATATGTGTATTACTTAGCAATGTGTAGATGATTTCTGAGACAAGCATTTGGCGCTTCTGTGAACAGAAGTTATTAACATATTGTTTATTAAAGGGTACATCACTTTTATCTCCGTATACACAGACATTTTGATGGTGCTAGCAAACTGTGTTGTTTCTAAGGAAAGACACATTTCATTTTATATGCATTCATTGGAATGGTAGAAAAAATAATTCCTTAAAGTTCTCTTGATTTAGCATAAACCAAGAATCTAGCATAAAGCTCCATGTTTACAGAAAAGATCTTCTATTTTCTTTAATTTCTTATACAGGTAGTCCTCAACTTATGATCACAATTGAGCCCAAAATTTATGTTGTTAAGTGAAACATTTGTTAAGTGAGCTTTGCCCTTTTTATGACTTTTCTTGCCACAGCTGTTAAGTGAATCACTGCAGTTATTAAGTTAGTAACATGGTTATTAAATGAATCTCATTTCCTCATTCACTTTGCTTGTTGGAAGGTCGCAAAAGATGATCACGTGACCCCAGGACACTGCAACCTTCCTAAATGTGAGTCAGTTGCCAAGCATCTGAATTCTGATCACATGATGCTGCAATGGTTGTAAGTGCGAAAAATGATCACAAGTCACTTTTCAGTGTTGTAACTTCAAATGGTCACTAAATGAACTGTTGTAAATCAAGGATTACCTATACAAGATAATGGCTGTGATAATGGCAGGTTTCTTTTTTTAAAAAAATAGAAATTGCCCACCAGATAACAGGAAGATAAGACAATTATGTCTGCAGATGTTACTGTGTATCTGTGTGTCTGTATGAAAAAGAGTGAGAAAGACATATATAACTAGGGGCATTAAGCAGGCTCAAGTCGCAACTGTGAAACATTTCTAAATCCAAAATTGTCAGAAAAAGAAATTTGTATATTGTATATATATATATATATATATATATATATATATATATATATATATATATATGTAGGTCTTTGGTTGTTCGGATTTTCTCCCGCGTAAAATTGGAAGTGTCTTGGCGACGTTTCGACGAAGTCCCATTCGTCATCTTCAGGCTGGTGTTTTCAGCTTCGTGCTTCGAGCAGCAATGTGTGGTCTTAGCTGTTTCTTCCTTTTAACTGCCAGTGGGGGTATGAACTGATTGGGTGGGAGCTTGGCTGTGTTCTGATTGGGTGGAGGTGTGTTCTGATTGGTTAGGGGCGTGGCTGTGCTCTGATTGGCTGGGGGTTGGCTGTGCTCTGATTGGCTGGGGGGTTGGCTGTGCTCTGATTGGCTGGGGGAGTGTTCTGTTTGGTTGTGCTCAGGTTAGTCTGAGTTGCAGAGGGGTTTAAGATTTTGGGCTGCCTTGCTATTTTTTGGCTTCGCGTTTGTGGTCGTGCCTCATCTTCATGGAGGGTGTCAGTTTGCTTCATGTATGGATTGGAGGGGTTTAAAGTGGCTAATGATGCAGCTCTGGTCTGGCTTCTGGTTTGTGGTCGTGCCTCATCATCGGTGTGGCTTTGGGTTTGCTTTTTGCGTGGATGTGTGGTGGTGACATCCTGTGTGGTTTTTGTGAGTGTGGGTCTGGTATCATTTTTTGTGTTAGGGAGTCGTTTGTCAATAAGGGCGGGTTTCCAAATGGCTGGTAGGCGGGAGGTATCATCTCGCTTGTTCATGCTGTGTGGGCGTTTTTCTATCTCGATGGCTTCTCTGATTATTCTGTTATTAAAATGTTCACTTTTGGCAATGGTTCTGGTATTTTTAAAGTCAATTTCATGTCCTGTGGCTTTAAGGTGTTGGACCAGGGAAGATGTTGGTTCCTCTTTTTTGACTGAGTTCTTATGTTCTTCAATGCGTGCACTTATTCTTCTGTTGGTTTGTCCGATGTATGTGGTGGGACAAGTGGTGCATGGGATTTCGTATACTCCTTGATTTTCTAATTCAATTTTATCTTTGGGGTTTCTAAGGATGGTGGATATTTTTCTGTTTGTGCAGAATGCTGTTTTGATGTTGTGTTTATGGAGGATCTTACTGATTCTGTCTGTGGTGCCTTTTATGTATGGGAGGAGGGCTTTGCCGTTTTCTTGTTCTTTGTCTTGGATTTTAGTGGGGGTTTCTTTTTGGATTAGGTTTGTAATCTTATTTCTTTGGAATCCATTGGATGTTAGTACATTGGTGAGAGTGTGTAGTTCGTTTTTTAGGTGTTGTTCGTCAGCTAAGCGTTTTGTTCTGGAGATGAGTGTCTTGGCTACAGAGTTGATCTGTGCTGGGTGGTGGTGTGAGAGAGCGTGCAGATAGCGGTTTGTGTGTGTTTTCTTCTGGTAGATGGTGTGTCCTAGGGAGCCATTGGATTTCTTGTAGACTAAGACATCCAGGAAGGGAAGTTGGTTGTTAGCTTCTGTTTCCATGGTGAACTGTATTTTGGGGTGTAGGCTGTTGAGGTGTGTGAGGAAGTTGTCCAGTTTTTCTTTCCCATGTGGCCAGATTATGAAGGTGTCGTCTACGTATCTGAGCCAGAGTTTGGGTTTGTGATCCGATTTTTCTAGAGCTTGGGTTTCAAAGTGTTCCATGTAGAGGTTGGCAATGACAGGTGAGAGGGGTGATCCCATGGGTGCTCCTTCTGTTTGTTTGTATTTTTGTCCATTATAGATGAAGTATGTGTTGGATAGGCAGTGGTTGGTCAGATCTAAGATGTGTTTGGGGGGGTTATATTTGTTTTGGATAGCTGTCAAGGCTTCTTTGATAGGCACTTGGGTGAAGAGGGATATGACATCAAAGCTCACGAGTAGGTCGCTGGGCTGTAAGTTTTGTTTCTTTATGATCTCTATAAACTGGAATGAGTTTTTTACGTGTGAGGTGATGGATTCTGCATAGGGCTGTAGTTGTTTGGCGAGAAATTTGGCTAGGTTTTGTAGAGGTGAGCCTATGGAGCTGACTATAGGTCTGAGTGGGGTTCCTTCCTTGTGTATCTTGGGGAGACCATAGAGTTTGGGGCATCTGGATGATTTCTCTCTGGGAATGATTCTTTGCTGGATCTCTTCGCTAATGGGGGAGGCTTTTATTTTGGATCTGGTGGTTTTTTCCAGGTAGGTGGTGGGATCTGTATTTAGGGGTTTGTATGTGGAGTCTTGGAGTAGGTTGGTTAATTTGGTTTGGTAGTCCGATGTGTTCATAACCACCGTGGCGTTGCCCTTGTCTGCTGGTAGGATTATTATGCTGGTGTCTTCTTTCAGGTTACGTAGTGCTGTCTGTTCCTCTTTGGGTAAGTTGCTTTTGGGTGGCTTGCTGGTACAGAGGATGTTGGTGATTTCGAGTCTGATTCTGTTAGCATCGTCGGGGTTGATTTTGGTCAGGCTGGTTTCAACTCCACATATAATGGTTTCAGTGGGGATGTGTTTGGGAGTGACTGCAAAGTTGAATCCTTTGGAAAGGACATTGGTTTCGGCTTTGGTGAGGATCCTATCTGAGATGTTATGCACTGTTTGTTTCATGTGTGGCTGTGAGGGAGGAGGGGTTTGTTTCTGGCGTTCTTGTAGTCTTCGGAGTTTGTTGGTGTGTGTATCTGTCTTGAGGGTGGTCTGTGTTTCGGCTCTCCAGACGGCGAGTTGTTTGGATTTGTCCCAAAGTGCGGGGTGGATCTTGTTGCTGAGTTTGAGGTGGAGTGTGAGGAGATCTTTGTTAATTCGGTCTAGGAGGAATCTTTTTGTGTGAAGTTCATTTCTGATTAGGGCCAATTCTGTTCTTTTCAGGATCCGTTTGGTGGCTGCAGAGTTGGAGTGGAATTTCAGTTGGAAACATGTGGGGATTAGATTTTGATCTCGGCAGTTGCGTAGGAATGCGAGGTCGCATAAAATGGAAGCTCTTTGGACTTCAAGTTTTTCATAGGTCCTGGTCAGATGGTGGATTTCCTCCCCGTAGAGGTTCAATATTTGTTTTCTGAGGTTTTCGCGGGTATTTGTATGTAGGTCTTTGGTTGTTCGGGTTTTCTCCCGCGTAAAATTGGAAGTGTCTTGGCGACGTTTCGACGAAGTCCCATTCGTCATCTTCAGGCTGGTGTTTTCAGCTTCGTGCTTCGAGCAGCAATGTGTGGTCTTAGCTGTTTCTTCCTTTTAACTGCCAGTGGGGGTATGAACTGATTGGGTGGGAGCTTGGCTGTGTTCTGATTGGGTGGAGGTGTGTTCTGATTGGTTAGGGGCGTGGCTGTGCTCTGATTGGCTGGGGGTTGGCTGTGCTCTGATTGGCTGGGGGGTTGGCTGTGCTCTGATTGGCTGGGGGAGTGTTCTGTTTGGTTGTGCTCAGGTTAGTCTGAGTTGCAGAGGGGTTTAAGATTTTGGGCTGCCTTGCTATTTTTTGGCTTCGCGTTTGTGGTCGTGCCTCATTTTCATGGAGGGTGTCAGTTTGCTTCATGTATGGATTGGAGGGCTTTAAAGTGGCTAATGATGCAGCTCTGGTCTGGCTTCTGGTTTGTGGTCGTGCCTCATCATCGGTGTGGCTTTGGGTTTGCTTTTTGCGTGGATGTGTGGTGGTGACATCCTGTGTGGTTTTTGTGAGTGTGGGTCTGGTATCATTTTTTGTATTAGGGAGTCGTTTGTCAATAAGGGCGGGTTTCCAAATGGCTGGTAGGCGGGAGGTATCATCTCGCTTGTTCATGCTGTGTGGGCGTTTTTCTATCTCGATGGCTTCTCTGATTATTCTGTTATTAAAATGTTCGCTTTTGGCAATGGTTCTGGTATTTTTAAAGTCAATTTCATGTCCTGTGGCTTTAAGGTGTTGGACCAGGGAAGATGTTGGTTCCTCTTTTTTGACTGAGTTCTTATGTTCTTCAATGCGTGCACTTATTCTTCTGTTGGTTTGTCCAATGTATGTGGTGGGACAAGTGGTGCATGGGATTTCGTATACTCCTTGATTTTCTAATTCAATTTTATCTTTGGGGTTTCTAAGGATGGTGGATATTTTTCTGTTTGTGCAGAATGCTGTTTTGATGTTGTGTTTATGGAGGATCTTACTGATTCTGTCTGTGGTGCCTTTTATGTATGGGAGGAGGGCTTTGCCGTTTTCTTGTTCTTTGTCTTGGATTTTAGTGGGGGTTTCTTTTTGGATTAGGTTTGTAATCTTATTTCTATGGAATCCATTGGATGTTAGTACATTGGTGAGAGTGTGTAGTTCGGTTTTTAGGTGTTGTTCGTCAGCTAAGCGTTTTGTTCTGGAGATGAGTGTCTTGGCTACAGAGTTGATCTGTGCTGGGTGGTGGTGTGAGAGAGCGTGCAGATAGCGGTTTGTGTGTGTTTTCTTCTGGTAGATGGTGTGTCCTAGGGAGCCATTGGATTTCTTGTAGACTAAGACATCCAGGAAGGGAAGTTGGTTGTTAGCTTCTGTTTCCATGGTGAACTGTATTTTGGGGTGTAGGCTGTTGAGGTGTGTGAGGAAGTTGTCCAGTTTTCTTTCCCATGTGGCCAGATTATGAAGGTGTCGTCTACATATCTGAGCCAGAGTTTGGGTTTGTGATCCGATTTTTCTAGAGCTTGGGTTTCAAAGTGTTCCATGTAGAGGTTGGCAATGACAGGTGAGAGGGGTGATCCCATGGGTGCTCCTTCTGTTTGTTTGTATTTTTGTCCGTTATAGATGAAGTATGTGTTGGATAGGCAGTGGTTGGTCAGATCTAAGATGTGTTTGGGGGGGTTATATTTGTTTTGGAATAGCTGTCAAGGCTTCTTTGATAGGCACTTGGGTGAAGAGGGATATGACATCAAAGCTCACGAGTAGGTCGCTGGGCTGTAAGTTTTGTTTCTTTATGATCTCTATAAACTGGAATGAGTTTTTTACGTGTGAGGTGATGGATTCTGCATAGGGCTGTAGTTGTTTGGCGAGAAATTTGGCTAGGTTTTGTAGAGGTGAGCCTATGGAGCTGACTATAGGTCTGAGTGGGGTTCCTTCCTTGTGTATCTTGGGGAGACCATAGAGTTTGGGGCATCTGGATGATTTCTCTCTGGGAATGATTCTTTGCTGGATCTCTTCGCTAATGGGGGAGGCTTTTATTTTGGATCTGGTGGTTTTTTCCAGGTAGGTGGTGGGATCTGTATTTAGGGGTTTTGTATGTGGAGTCTTGGAGTAGGTTGGTTAATTTGGTTTGGTAGTCAGATGTGTTCATAACCTGAGCATAACCAAACAGAACACTCCCCCAGCCAATCAGAGCACAGCCAACCCACCAGCCAATCAGAGCACAGCCAACCCCCCAGCCAATCAGAGCACAGCCCCCGCCCCTAACCAATCAGAACACACCTCCACCCAATCAGAACACAGCCAAGCTCCACCCAATCAGTTCATACCCCCACTGGCAGTTAAAAGGAAGAAACAGCTAAGACCACACATTGCTGCTCGAAGCACGAAGCTGAAAACACCAGCCTGAAGATGACGAATGACTTCGTCGGACTATCGTCGAAACGTCGCCAAGACACTTCCAATTTTACGTGGGAAAAAACCCGAACAACCAAAGACCTACATACAAATACCCGCGAAAACCTCAGAAAACAAATATTGAACCTCTACGGGGAGGAAATCCACCATCTGACCAGGACCTATGAAAAACTTGAAGCCAAAGAGCTTCCATTTTATGCGACCTCGCATTCCTACGCAACTGCCGAGATCAAAATCTAATCCCCACATGTTTCCAACTGAAATTCCACTCCAACTCTGCAGCCACCAAACGGATCCTGAAAAGAACAGAATGGGCCCTAATCAGAAATGAATTCACACAAAAGATACTCCTTAGACCGAATCACAAAGATTCCTCACACTCCACCTCAAACCTCAGCAACAAGATCCACCCCGCACTTTGGGACAAATCCAAACAACCTCGCGTCTGGAGAGCGAAACACAGACATCCCTCAAGACAGATACACCACCTAACAAACTCGAAGACTACAGAACGCCAGAAAACAAACCCATCCTCCCTCACAGCCCACATGAAACCAAACAGTGCATAACATCTCAGATAGGATCCTCAACAAAGCCGAAAACCAATGTCCTTTCCAAAGGATTCAACTGCAGTCACTCCCAATAACACATCCCCACTGAAAACCATTCTATGTGAAGTTTTGAAAAACCAGCCTGACCAAAATCAACCCCGACGATGCTAACAGAATCAGACTCGAAATCACCAACATCCTCTGTACCAGCAAGCCACCCAAAAGCAACTTACCAAAAGAGGAACAGACAGCACTACGTAACCTGAAAGAAGACACCAGCATAATAATCCTACCAGCAGACAAGGGCAACGCCACGGTGGTTATGAACACATCGGACTACCAAACCAAATTAACCAACCTACTCCAAGACTCCACATACAAAACCCTAAATACAGATCCCACCACCTACCTGGAAAAAACCACCAGATCCAAAATAAAAGCCTCCCCCAGTAGCGAAGAGATCCAGCAAAGAATCATTCCCAGAGAGAAATCATCCAGATGCCCAAACTCTATGGTCTCCCCAAGATACACAAAGAAGGAACCCCACTCAGACCTATAGTCAGCTCCATAGGCTCACCTCTACAAAACCTAGCCAAATTTCTCGCCAAACAACTACATCCCTATGCAGAATCCATACACATCACACGTAAAAAACTCATTCCACTTTATAGAGTCATAAAGAAACAAAACTTACAGCCCAGCGACCTACTCGTGAGCTTCGATGTCATATCCCTCTTCACACAAGATGCCTAATCAAGAAGCCTTGACAGCTATCCAAAACAAATATAACCCCCCAAACACATCTCTAGATCTGACCAACCACTGCTATCCCAACACATACTTCATCTATAATGGAACAAAAATATACAAACAAACAGAAGGAGCACCCAGGGATCACCCCTCTCACCTGTCATGCCCAAACTGTCTACATGGACACTTTGAAACCCAAGCTCTAGAAAAATGGTATCACAAACCCCAAACTCTGGCTCAGCATAGTAGACGACACCTTCATAATCTGGCCACATGGGAAAGAAAAACTGGACAACTTCCTCACACACCTCAACAGCCTACACCCCAAAATACGGTTCACCATGGAAACAGAAGCTAACAACCAACTTCCCTTCCTGGATGTCTTAGTCTACAAAAAATCCAATGGCTCCCTAGGACACACCATCTACCAGAAGAAAACACACACAAACCGCTATCTGCACGCTCTCTCACACCACCACCCAACACAGAGCAACTCTGTAGCCAAGACACTCATCTCCAGAACAAAACGCTTAGCTGACGAACAACACCTAAAACCCGAACTACACACTCTCACCAATGTACTAACATACAATGGATTCCATAGAAATAAGATTACAAACCTAATCCAAAAAGAAACCCCCACTAAAATCCAAGACAAAGAACAAGAAAACGGCAAAGCCCTCCTCCCATACATAAAAGGCACCACAGACAGAATCAGTAAGATCCTCCATAAACACAACATCAAAACAGCATTCTGCCCAAACAGAAAAATATCCACCATCCTTAGAAACCCCAAAGATAAAATTGAATTAGAAAATCAAGGAGTATACGAAATCCCATGCACCACTTGTCCCACCACATACATCGGACAAACCAAAAGAAGAATAAGTGCACGCATTGAAGAACATAAGAACTCAGTCAAAAAAGAGGAACCAACATCTTCCCTGGTCCAACACCTTAAAGCCACAGGACATGAAATTGACTTTAAAAATACCAAAACCATTGCCAAAAGTGAACATTTTAATAACAGAATAATCAGAGAAGCCATCGAGATAGAAAAACGCCAACACAGCATGAACAAGCGAGATGATACCTCCCACCTACCAGCCATTTGGA
>NW_024098254.1:130000-285770 GCF_016545835.1 Crotalus tigris | reverse complement strand
GGGGGTGGAGGAACAGGAACCCTGGTTTTAAATAAAACAAAACAAGTTTCTAGTCCTCAGGATGAAAATACCACGCCGTGAGGCTGGTTAGGGCCCCGAAAGCCCTTTGCCCCGCCCTTTTTAATGCATTTTTAACATCCTTTGCCTGTTTTTTTTTTTTAAAAAAAAACATTTTACGTATGGTTTTTATTATTTTTTAATGTTTTATTTGTGCGCCGCCCGCGGTTGCTCTGTGAGGGAGGATGGGTGGTTAGTTAGTTTGTTTGTTTTTTTAAATCAATTAATAAATAAAAATGTTTCAAAAGCCTTCCTGGTTAAAAAAAAAGCAAGTTTCTAGTCATTATGGTATGGTTTTTATTATTTTTAATGTTTTATTTGTGCGCCGCCCAGGGTTGCTCTGTGAGGGAGGATGGGTGGTTTGTCTGTTTGATTTAAATCAATTAATAAATAAAAATGTTTCAAAAGCATTCTTGGTAAAAAAAAAAGGCACGTTTCTAGTCCTCATGATGAAAACAACTCCAGGTGCAACCTAGAAGCCTGGGGTAGTTATTTTGAAATTCTAAAATACAGCACAATTTTACAGAGTGGGAGCCCTGATCCTTCTTGGCCACCGTTGTCACTCAGTCTCTTCATGCTTACAGGCAGTCCTCGACTTATGACCGTAATGGAGCCTATACTTTTAGTCCTAAGTCCTGATGTCCATTAAGCGGATCACCACGTGATCCATGCCCAATTTTACAACATTTATTGCGCTGTTGGTTAAGCAAACACAGCGGCTGGAAAGCTAACACACCGCGGTCGTTAAGCGAGTGCCACAGTCATTAAGTAAACCCATGGTTTGTTACGGGGTGGTTTTGCTAAAAAAAAAACAATAGTAAGACCACTAGTGGCAAAAAAATATCATAAATCCTGGTTTTTGTGGTGCAAAAAGTGGTAAATGCAGGCTGGTTACTGAATACAGATAGTCCTCGATTTACAACAGTTCATTTAGTGGCTGTTTCGAAGTTACGACATCACTGAAAAAAGTAACTTAGGACCATTTTTCACACTTAACGACCACTGCAGCATCCCCGTGGTCACGGGACCAAAATTTGGACGCTTAGCATTGGGTTCATATTTGTGACGGTTACGGGGTCCCCCTTTTGCGACCTTCTGACAAGCAAAGTAAACCAGGAAGCCAGAAATTTCAGGCTCAATTATGGTCGTAAGTCGAGGAATAGAGAATAGAATAGAGCTGGAAGGGAACTTGGAGGTCTTCTAGTCCAGCCGCTTGACTAGAAGACGAGCGAGCGTATGTCAATAATAGAAGAATAGAATAGAACAGAATGAAATAGAACAGAATAAGAAATGGAATAGAATAAGGAATATAATATAATATAATATAATATAATATAATATAATATAATATAATATAATGGAATGGAATAGAATGGAGAAATTACGGACTAGACTAGACTAGACTAGACTAGACTAGAAGAGAAGAGAAGAGAAGATAAATTGAAGAACAGAAATTGGACAATAGAATAGAACAGGAATACAATAGAATAGAATAGAGATTGGAGAAGAGAAGAGAAATTGGAGAATAGAATAGAATAGAATAGAATAGAATAGAACAGAAATACAGAACAGAAGAGAATAGAACAGAAATACAGAATAGAATAGAATAAAAATACAGAGTAGAATAGAAATACAGAATAGAATAGAATAGAAATACAGAACAGAATAGAAATACAGAATAGAATAGAATAAAAATACAGAATAGAATAGAAATACAGAACAGAACAAAATAGAATAGAAATACAAAATAGAATAGAAATACAGAATAGAACAGAAATACAGAACAGAACAGAACAGAAATACAGAATAGAATAGAATAAAAATACAGAATAGAATAGAAATACAGAATAGAACAGAACAGAAATACAAAATAGAATAGAATAGAAATACAGAATAGAACAGAATAGAAATAAAGAATAGAATAGAATAGAATAGAATAGAAATACAGAATAGAATAGAAATACAGAATAGAATAGAATAGAAATACAGAAGAGAATAGAATAGAAATAAGAATAGAATAGAAATACAGAATAGAATAGAGTAGAAATACAGAACAGACAGCCCCTCAAATACTGGAATGCTGCTATCATGTCTCCCCTATTTCTTCTTTTCCTTAGACTAGCTATCTGTACATAAACATGCGGTCACGTGACCTGGTGGAGGGAGAAGAAATGGATTTTGGAGTTTCAAATCTGGCTTGTTTTCGAAATCCGATGTACACCTAGTCCTCAACTTACGACGACTCAAAATTTCTGTTGCTAAGCGAGACAGTTGTTCCGTGACTTTCGCCCCATTTTACAATCTTTCTTGCCACGGGGGTTAAGGGAATCACTGCAGTTGTTACAAGAGTCACCCGGTTGTTAAGCGAACCCAGCTCCCCCCTTGACTTTGCTGGTCAGGAAGTCGCCAAAGGGGATCACATGACCTTGGTACACTGGAACCGTCCAAAGTACATGTCAGTTTCCGAGCCTTTGAATTTTGATCACGTGAGCACGAGAGATGCTGCCACGGTTGTAAGTATGCAAAAATGGTCAAGGTTGCGTTTTTCAGTGCTGTTGTAACCCTGAACGGTCACTAAACAGAACATTGTAAGCAACTTTGATCGGTTGCTAAGCCACCGGTCGTAAGTTGAGGACTACCTGTATTATAGCCAGCTATCAAGTGTGAAATTTAATTTGAAAAAAAAAACCAAACAAACATGAGACGAGCGGCCTAACTCACCCACCAGATTTTTCTCTGCACCCCCAATTTGCACCCTCTTTACTAACTCCATCTACAAACCTCCTCCGAGAATGTCAAAAGGCCATTTTGGGATCTCTTTTACCGACTCGCTCTGTCCCCGTTTATCTTCCTGCCTGAATGCAAGAAAGAAAAGTGTTTTGTTCCAAATTTGGAACTTTTTAAGCCTGTTTCTCCATTCGCACGAAAACTCTGCTGAGTTGCAAAAAAAAAAAAAAAAAAAAAAAAAAAAAAAAAAGAGGAAGATTTTAAGCTGTAAGTTGACATTCCTATTTGGGGCATTGAAAGCAGAAACTATAACCGAGGATTTAGGATTATTCATAGTTGGCAATGAGGAATATATTGAGAATTATCTTCCCCGCTAAAAGGAATCTTTTGGGCCTGCCTCGTTCTTTTATCTTGCGACGTCTACAGTCCTAATAAATCCTAATGAACAGAAGAACAGAGTTGGAAGGGATCTTGTAGGTCATCTAGTCCAACCCCCTGCTCAGACGGGAGACCCTGGCCTATACCCTTTCAGACAAATGGCTGTCCAGTCTCTTCTTAAAAACTTCCAGTGTTGGAGCATTCACCATTTCTGGAGGCAAGTAGTTCCACTGGTTAATTGTTCTCACTGTCAGGAAGTTTCTCCTTAGTTCTAGGTTGCTTCTCTCCTTGATTAGTTTCCATCCGTTGCTTCTTGTCCTGCCTTCAGGCGCTTTGGAGAATAGCTTGACTCCCTCTTCTTTGGGGCAGCCCCTGAGATATTGGAAGACTGCTATCCTGTCCCCCCTCGTCCTTCTCTTCGTTAAACTACTAGACCTACCCAATTCCATCAACCTTTCCTTATATGTTTTAGCCTCCAGTCCCCTGAACATCTTTCTTGCTCTTCTCTGTCCTCTTTCTAGAGTCTCAACATCTTTTTTACATCGTGGTGACCAAAACTGGATGCAGGATTCCAAGTGTGGCCTTACCAAGGTCTTGTAAAGTGGTATTAACACTTCACGTGATCTTGATTCTATCCCTCTGTTGATGCAACCAAGGATTGCATTGGTTTTTTTTTGGCAGCTGCAGCACACAGCTGGCTCATAGTTAAGTGATCGTCCACTAGGACTCCAAGATCCCTCTGGATTCCTGTTTGGTATGTAAATCTTTCCTTAATTGTGGGGCACTTGCTGGTGTGTAGAAAAACTACAGTTTGTCTCAACCCTGGCAAGGTTAAAATGTGTGAGTTCCAACTCCCAGAATTCCCCAGTCACCCATGCTGGCTGGGGAATTCTGGGAGTTGAATTTCACTTATCTGAACCAAAAAAAATAAAATGTGCTTTGTTGTCACAACTCAAAAACTGACTTCTCTTTACCCAAAGAAGCGGAATTTGTTTTTGTGATGTTTGTGTGTTGCATCGCCTGCAAGTACAGGTAATCCTTTATTTACAACCACTTGTTTAGTGACTATTCGAAGTCACTATTCGTGGCACTGAAAAAAGGGTCTTATGTCTGATCCTCGTGCTTACGACCGTTGTAGCATCCCCATGGTCACACAATCAAAATTGGGGGACTTGACAACTGCGTTTACGACAATTCGAAGCACCCCAGGGCCGAGTGGTTGTCATTTGCAACCTTCTCAGCCAACTTCAGACAAGCAGTCAATGGAGAAAGTCAGATCCGCTTAACAATCTATGAACAACTGCAGTGATCGGGTGTCTCTCATTTAACAACCATGTTGCTTAGCAACAGAAACTCTGGCCCAATTGTGGTCATAGCTGAAAGACCACCTCAAAAGGACCGGCTATTTTTTCCCCAGCTTATATTTTAAAATTAGCTTCCCCCCATTTGGGTAACGCTTCGCACTCTCCACTTAAGACATAAGCCCCATTATTATTTTTAGTATTAGTACTGTTTAACAATTTCGAGATTGTATTGCTTAATAATTAGGAAATTAATTTGTTTATGTATTCATTATTATTATGTTTATTTTTAATTTGTTTATATTTATGTTAAAGGGGAGTTAAAGTGCATTATGGATTTGGTTATTTATATAGTTGGTTAATGTTAGTTAGATTATGATTATCATATTTGTAACCCTGTACTCAGCTCTGGGAAGTTGGGGAGGGAGAGGGGGGGGTTGGGTGGGTTATACTGTAATTTTTATAAAACTTTTTAATAAACTAATCTAGGAGAGAAGCAACCTAGAACTAAGGAGAAACTTCCTGACAATGAGAACAATTAATCAGTGGAACAACCTGTCTCCAGAAGCGGTGAATGCTCCAACACTGGAAGTTTTTAAGAAGAGACCGACGGCCATTTGTCCGAAATAGTATAGGGTTTCCTGCCTGAGCAGGGGGTTGGACTAGATGACCTCCAAGGTCCTTCCAATTCTGTTATTGTTATTTAGTGGAATGGCTTGCCTCCAGAAGCGGTGAATGCTCCAACACTGGAAGTTTTTAAGAAGAGACTGGACAGCCATTTGTCCGAAATGGTGTAGGGTTTCCTGCCTGAGCAGGGGGCTGGACTAGATGACCTCCAAGGTCCCTTCCAACTTTACTACTATTATTATTAAAAAAAGACATAAGCCCCATAATTTCATTTTTTTTCTGCAGCTTTTAATACGGCTTGACTTGGCAAGTACATTTTAGTCCATTTCAGCCCTTCCCAACCCACGTTGGAAAAGATCAGCAGGTGACAAGATTTACTTTGGCCTGTATTTTTCAGAAGGGTTGCTGTTTCCTGGCTTTTGGATTGGTGCAAATTGCCAAAACCCTCTGAAAAAGGTCTAAATTATGGTCTCCAAAAAAAAACGAGCCGGGCCATTTTAAGCCAATTTAGTTTTCTCCTCTCATAATGATAGGGTAGGTCTTTCCTTGGTTACGAAGTCCACCTGGCCTTTTAAATTAAGTGTTTTTAGTGTGAAGGGGGCCATTATGATTCTATGGTAGAGAGCAGGTGGCAAAAACTACCTTTCAGAATATTTCAAGTTCAGTTCTTGGGAACTGAGCCTTCTTAGATAAAAGACATAGATTTAACTTTAATGCTTTTGGATTCTCTGCGTGAAACAGAAAAATGTGGATTTTTTTTTCCCTTATCAAAAATGTGACAAGAAACAACGGATGGAAACTCATCAAGGACTGCCATCTATCAGAAATGGCATAGGGTCTCCTGCTTGGGTGAGGATTGGACTAGATGACCTCCAAGATCCCTTCTATTCTATTCTATTCTATTCTATTCTATTCTATTCTATTCTATTCTATTCTACTCTATTCTATTCTACATTCCTATTCTATATTTCTCTTCTCTTCTCTTCCCTTCCCTTTCATATTTTCTATTCTATTCTATTCTATTCTATTCTATTCTATTCTATTCTATTCTATACTCTATTCTATTCTATTACATTACATTACATATTTTCTATTCTATTCTATTCTATTCTATTCTATTCTATTCTATTCTATTCTATTCTATTCTACTCTACTCTATAATCTGCCTATCCTGTCCTATCCTATCCTACATTCCGATTCTATTCTATATTTCTCTTCTCTTCTCTTCTATATTCCTATTCTCTTCTCTTTCTTTCCCTTTCATATTTTCTATTCTATTCTATTCTATTCTATTCTATTCTATTCTATTCTATTCTATTCTATTCTATTCTATTCTATTCTATTCTATTCTATGCCATAATTCTATTCTATTCTATGCCATAATTCTATTCTATTCTATTCTGTATTTCTATTCTACTCTATTATGTGTTTCTATTCTATTCTATTCTATTCTGTATTTCTATTCTACTCTATTATGTGTTTTTATTCTATTCTACTCTACTCTATTCTATTACATTACATATTTTCTATTCTATTCTATTCTATTCTATTCTATTCTATTCTATTCTATTCTATTCTATTCTATTCTATTCTATTCTATTCTATTCTACTCTGTTCTGTCCTGTCCTGTCCTGTCCTGTCCTATCCTATCCTATCCTATCCTATCCTATCCTATCCTATCCTATCCTATCCTATCCTACCTTACCCTACCCTACCCTACCCTACCCTACCCTACTGTAAAAACCAACCAAGAACTAAGGAGAAATTTCCTGACTGTGAGAACAATTAACCAATCACTGGAGGTTTTCAAGGAGAGACTGGACATCCATTTGTCTGGAATGGTCTAGGGGCTCTTGCTTGAGCAGGGGGTTGGACTAGATGACCTCCAAGGTCCCTTCCAACTCTCTTTACTCCGTTAAATTGTGAGGCAGGTAGTTCTCGAGTTACAACCATCCCTTTCGCCACCATTTGAAATTACAAAGGCACTGAAAAAAATGATTTACAACTGGTCCTCGCACTTATGACTGTCGCAGCACCCCTGCCTCCACAGTCACGTGATCAAAAATCAGGCACTTGGCAATCGGCCTGTATTTACAAGTGTTGTGGCATCCCAGGATCACGTGATCGTCATTTGAGACCATCCCAGGGGGCCTTCCACAAGCCTGGAGGAGCTGGATCTGCTTAATGACCACGTGATTCATTTAACAACTGTGGCAAGAAAGGGCTGCGACTGATTTAACAGCCTCCTTGCTTGGCAATGGAAATTTTGATCACAATTGTGGTCCTAAACTGAGGACAAACTGTATATGGATTTGAGGAGCAGGAAAAATAGTAGATAATGGGGGGAAAAAAATGAACGTTATACGGTCAGTTTAGAGCAGTGGTTCTCAACCTGTGGGTCGGGATCCCATTTGGGGTCGAACGACCATTTCACGGGGGTCCCCAAACAACGCAGTCCGCCATTTTTTTCCCCTTTTCCTTAGCTGTGCTACTCCCTTTTATTCTGTTGGCTTTTGAAAGCCAATAGAATAGACTCTCTTGAATAGAGTCTAATTCTATTGGCTTTCAAAAGCCAATAGGAATTGTCCAGGCTGTCTCTGCCCTGCTGAGCCCGCCAAAAGTCCCATTCTGCAAAAGGTGCTGCACCAGTTGAGTAGTCCTCGACTTACGACCGGTTGAGTAGTCCTCGACTTACGACCGGTTGGGGGTCGCAGCATTAAAAAGGTTGAGAACCACTGGTTTAGAGATTAATGTAAATTCATACCTATATTGATTGTAAAAGAATGTCGGAGGTTATTTCTCTACATTTATTCCCCCATCTTTTCCTCTGCTTCCTCCATCGTTCTTTATTCTGTTTCCTATATTAATTCTTAGTTTTCTTTAGTTTTTAACCTCTCTGGTTTAAAAATCTAATAAAGTTAAAAAAAAAGGCAACTTTTAAAAGGTACAGAGAGAAGGCTTAGGAAAAAAAAAACTTTGTACAAACCTCTTAGAAATCTGCTGTGCTAAAAAGATTTATGGACTTAAGATAATGAGGGTTTTTTTCCCCTCCTATTTTAATACAATGATCCTCTGAAAAAATAACACTATTAATCACAGGATAATGGTCTACTTGGCTAGGCTGATCACACTTTCTCTCTCTCCAAGTGCAAAAAAAGTACACCAATTTAGCAGGAAAAGAATTCCGCCAAGTTAGCTGGCTTGACTTTGAGAAAGATCTTGGCGTCCTCATGGACAATCACTTCAGTGGCTAGTCTAAAGAAAATCAGAAACAGGGGTGACATGATAGCAGTGTCCCAGTATTTGAGGGGCTGCCCCAAAGAAGAGGGGGGCCAAGCTATTCTCCAAAGCACCAGAAGACGGATGGAAATTAATCAAGGAGAGAAGCAACCTAGAATTAAAGAGAAACTTCCTGACAGGGAGGACAATTAACCAGTGGAACAGCTGGCCTCCAGAAATTGTGGGTGCTACATCACTGCATGTTTTTAGGAAGAGACTGGACAGTCACTTGTCTGAGATGGTAGGGGTTCTCCTTGGACTAGAACAGTGGTGGAGAACCTATGGCACGCGTGCCAGAGGCGGCACTCGGAGCCCTTTCTGTGGCCACGTGCGCCGTTGCCCCACCCCCGCCTCCCCCCACAGCCCCCACCTCACCAGCAGCCCCCCCAGAAGAGAGTCGCCCCAAGCGCGGCCCACGCGGAGCAGCGCAGCCAAGAACATGGCAGCCGGGCAGTGGGGACAAGACTCCGCCCTCGTGTCCTGTCGTGCACAGTTGATTCTGTGGGGCGCAGGCAGAGGGTGTGGCTGCCATGGCGCTGCTGGGCCACCTGGGCGATCTGTGGCAGGCCGTGGAGGCGGTGGGTGGCCCTGCGGGCAGGCGGGGCCAGGGGCAGGATGGGGAGGGTGAGGTGCGGGCGGGGCCTGTTTTTGGGCACTCAGTCTCTAAAAGGTTTGCCATCACTGGATTAGAAGATCTCCAAGATCTTTTCCAGCTCTATTCTATTCTACGTCTGAGCCAGCCATGTGCTGCAGCTGCCAAAAAAGCCAATTCAGTCCTCGGTTGCATAAACAGAGAGATAGAATCAAGATCATGTGAAGTATTAATACCACTTTACAAGGCCACACTTGGAATACTGCATCCGGTTTTGGTCACCACGATGTAAAAAAGATCTAGAAAGAGTGCAGAGAAGAGCAACAAAGATGATTAGGGGTCTCTGGTTTAAACATACGGTGAACAGTTGCAGGAATTGGGTATGTCTAGTGAAAAGAAGGATGAGGAGTGACTGTGATAGCAACAAAGATGATTAGGGGACTCGAGGTTAAAACATATAAGGAAAGGCTGCTGGAATTGGGTCTGTCTAGTTTAATGAAGAGAAGGACGAGGGGGGACATGATAGCAGTCTTCCACTATCTCGGGGGCTGCCCCAAAGAAGAGGGAGTCAAGCTATTTTCCAAAGCGCCTGAAGGCAGGACAAGAAGCAACGGATGGAAACTAATGAAGAAGCAACCTGGAACTAAGGAGAAACTTCCTGACAGTGAGAACAATTAACCAATGGAACAACCTGCCTCCAGAAGCGGTGAATGTTCCAACAGTGGAAGTTTTTAAGAAAAGACTGGACAGCCATTTGTCTGAAATGGTATAGGGTTTCCTGCCTGAGCAGGGGGTTGGACTTGATGACCTCCAAGGTCCCTTCCAACTTTATTACTATTATTATTACTACTACTACTACTACTACTACTATTATTATTATTATTATTATTATTATTATTATTATGGATCATCGCACAGTCAGCCAGATGTTCAGACTAGATTTGGCATTTTGTCTACCTATCGAGTCCTTACCCAGGACCTGGGATAGGCAGATGTGGATGTTTGATGGTATTACAGGTATCGTCGCAGGATGGAAGCAGTTCCTAGTCAGGCCGCCTTTTGCAATTGACTAATAGAGAATTTGTCAATGCCAATGGTGTTCAAGTGGTGCTCCAATTGTTTTGGGATTGCACCCAAGGAGCCTATTATTATTATTATTATTTATTGATCATCGCACAGTCAGCCAGATGCTCAGACTGGATTTGGCATTTTGTCTACCTATCATTTTGTCTACCTATCGAGTCCTTACCCAGGACCTAAGATAGGCAGATGTGGATGTTTGATGGTATTACAGATATCGTCGCAGGATGGAAGCAGTTCCTAATAATGCCGCCTTTTGCAATTGACTAATCTGTTAGTCTCTGTTCTGTTATTTCTGATTTTGGATGTTGTTCTTTCCAGAACTGGTGGATTCGTTTTAGATATCCTCGTCTTGTTGGACTTGATCTGTAGTAACAGATCATTATTTCTTTGTTTTCCATCACTGTGTATCTGCGACGGGTAAACACCTTTTCTTCCAGTAGTTCTGCAGCTGCTGGCCCTGGTTGCTCAGCCAACAGTCCTGAGTCCTGTAACCCATTTTTCACCAGATATCCAGGAACTCCAATATCTAGCGCGGACCTTGTTAACCCGGGCGACGTCCGAGCCGGTATGGCATTCTGCAATTTACGTCTCACCATATTTTTTATGGGAGAGACACTCTTTGTCTGACTCCTCTGATGAGACCTGTCCAGTATGGTTGAACCTCTGGCATAGCTCTCATCTTCCTCAGAGTACACAAGCCCCACAACCACGTCAAGGTAGTGCCTCACTGGGGATTATTATTATTATTATTATTATTGGGACTCCTACAAAGAAAAGGGGGTCAAACTATTTTCCAAATCACCAAAAGGCAAGACAAGAAACAACAGATGGAAACTAATCAAGGAGAGAAGCAACCTAGAACCAAGGAGAAACTTCCTGACAGTTAGAACAATTAATCAGTGGAACAGCCTGCTTCCAGACATTGTGGGTGCTCCATCCATGAAGATTTTCAAGGAAAGACTGGACAGTCATTTGTCTGGAATAGTATAAGGTCTCCTGCTTGAGCAGGGGGATGGACTAGAAGACCTCCAAAGTCCCTTCCATCTCTGTTATCCTGTTAAAGGTTGTTCTGTTCTGTCAGTTCAAGCTATTTCAGGCCAAACGGATGACTACTGTAATTATTATTTCTAGGCAGCAGCTCAAGAAATTTAGCTCGGCCTACCTGATTTGTCAACGCGGGAGACTTCTCAGCTTCGTGGAGCCTAAAGATAGAACCAAAAGCTCAGATCAACCAAAAGGAGTCAACAGCAAATTTCACACACTGACTTTTTAAAACGAAATTAGAAACAACACCTGCAAACAAAACAACAACAACAACAACAAAATTCAAACTGGCACAGATTTTGTAGAGGTCTCCATTGTGACCATTTGCTTCTGCAAAGGAGATTTGAGATATAGCAGCATTGGTCTTTGGGGTTTAATGGGTAAAGAGCTTGAAAAAAAAAGGGAGCTTTCATGTTATATACACTGACAGCAAGAAGAATACAGATGGTGCTTGAGTCTTCCTTCCCCTGTCCTCACCACTTTCTGCAGAGGGACGATCTGGAGCATCCTGTCATACAGCATCACAGCCTGGTTTGGAAGCATCCCTGCTTCGGACAGGAAGGCGATGCCGAGAGTGGTGAGGACAGCAGAAAAGATTATTGGCAGTTCCCTCCCTCCCATTGAGGATGTGGAACAGAAGCGTTGCTTGTGTGGGTCCGCAAGATTGTCTGGGATACCACACATCCTCTTCACAACCTATTTTCCTTGTTACCCCTTCTGGGAGGAGGGGCTCCATGGTACCCGAAGCAGAACATCCCGATGCAGTCACAGTTTTGGTCCATATAGTATTAACCTTGTGAAGCTCCAAAGCTTCCTCTTTCCATTATGTCAGGGGTGTCAAATTCAATTTTGTTGAGGGCCGCATCAGCATTGCGGTTGCCCTCGGGGGGGGGTGGGGTGTGGCCAGGGTGGGTGTGGCCTACTGGGTGGGCATGGACAGAGTGGGTGTGGCCTACTGGGTGGGCCTGGACAGCTCTACATCGTTCGCGTCAAGGGTGCCTGTGGGGGCCTGGGCAGGAGTGGGACAGGTCTGAGGGTCTCTGGCAGAAGGGGGTGGGACCGGGGCAAGTGCCAAGGCATGGTCCACTGGAGGAGCCTCACTGTCCCTCTCAGGCCATGCGGGGGGGGGGGGGGCTTACAGAGCTAAGACTGAATGTGTTTCAGCATAGATGGCCACCACAAAATTGTACATTGGCTCCTGGCCGGCCTGGGCCAGGGTCAAGGCAGTGGGGGCCATTCCCTCACTGTTTCCAGGATGGCTTCGCAGGCCACATGAAACCACTTCGCGGGCCACATCCGGCCCCCGGGCCTTGTGTTGGACATGTCTGCGTTATGTATTCAAAATGGACAGTGATTAATATTCATATCTTACTTATATGTAAGGGTGTAGGTCTATACATATGTTGTATATAGTATGTTTTTTTTAATTCAAAAGTTTTATAAATTTATTACAATATAAACCCCCCCACCCCTTCCCCCCTCCCCCACTTCCCAGAGCTGATTACAGGATAAAAAAAATAAAATAAACAAACATAATCTAACTAACATAAACCAACTATACTATCAATCAAAACCATAACACACTTTAACTCCTTCTCAAAACAAGTATTAACAAATTAAGTCAAAAATAATAATATAATTAAAACTAATAATAATTATCTAAAATCTACTCAAAAGCAAGATAATACTTTTCAATTTCATATTTCTTCTGAATGTAATCAATCCATCTTCTCCAAACCATAATATAATTTTCTTGTGAATGTTTTAAATGTGTTATGTATTTGTACACTTTGAGAGCAAGCAACTAAGTTTCATTTTTAATGTGTGCCATTGTGCCCACAGTAAAAATGACAATAAATCTAATCTAATCTAATCTAATCTAATCTAATCCAATCTTAAAACAGTTCGTTTAGTGACTGAAGTTTCAATGGCACCGAGAAAAGTGACTTATGACAATTTTTTACACAACTGTTGCAGCCTCCCCACGGTTGCATAATCAAAATTGAAAGACTTGGCAACTGACTCACATTTATGATGGTTTCAGTGTCCCGGGATCACGTGATCCCCTTTTGCGACCTTATGACGAGCAAAGTCAATGGGGAAGCCAAATTCACTGAGCAATCACATTACTAACTTAACAACGGCAATAATTCACCTAGCCACTGTGCCAAGAAAGGTCGTAAAATGGGGCAAAACTCGCTTAACGGCTGTCTCACTTAACAACAGACATTCTGGGCTCAATTGTGGTCGTATGTTGAGGTTTGTGCTCAAAAATGAAAGGATGCAGGTAGTCCTCAACTTACAACCATAATGGGGCCCGGAAATGTCCATTGAGACAGTGGCTAAGTGAATTCTGGGAGTTGAAGTCCACGCATCTTCAAGTTGCCAAGGTTGAGAAACATTGCTTCAAATGCTCAGATTCCAAGGAACTGATCATAATCTATGGACTATCATAACTGGAAAAGCTGGATTTACCCTCCTCTTTCTTTCTAGATTAATATAGAGCAGAAATGTTCAACTGAATCCCTCTGAGCATTGCTAAACCACATCTCCCACCATACTTCAACCATTTGCATTTTGCAGCTGCTGGGAACAGAGGTTCAGCCATATATAAATGCTACAGGTTCCTTAACCTTGATTTACGATGAGAGAGAGATCAGGGTTTAAGTTCACCTCCAGCCATTTTTTCAACAAAAAAATCTTTGGACAAGCCATACAGGCACTTCAGTGCAATTTTTTTGAGTCACCTACTTAAGAGATTGCTATGTAGTTAATGTAAAATGCAGAGATGGGGAAAAATACATATTGTTTTATATTAAAGTTCACATTTTAACTCAGCGGCTGTTAGTTTGCTTTTTTTTTAAAAAATCTGCATATATTTTTATTGATGCCTTCCTTCTTGACTTTATGGTGCATTTTACTATTTGTGTGAAAAGGCAAGGAATAGATTTAATATTAATAAGTAAATATGTATTTGCTACAAAGCCGTCAGTGATGTAAATTCATAGACACAGCTAAGTCCCTGGAAAATATATTCAGGCTCTTAATAAAAGGCTTGACATAAATTAAGTAATTAAACTTTATGCTTTGGATCAATGGGTCTGGATATAATCATTTCTTTTTAAGGAATGTATCCCAACTCTGCTCTTACTGAAGGTGTCTGGCACTGCAAAAGGTTAATACAGTACAATCGTAAATAAACTCAGCACATAATTAAAATAGCAGACAAAAGAATAAAACACAGTTAATGAGAATTCTTGCTGAATAGGAAGATGGAGATGTTGGGAAATACAGCTAGAGCAGTGGTTCTCAACCTTTTTAATGCCGCGACCCCCAACCGGTCGTAAGTCGAGGACTACTCAACCGGTCGTAAGTTGAGGACTACTCAACTAGTGCAGCACCGTTTGCAGAATGGGACTTTTGGCGGGCATGCTAGACAGGACTTGGGGTTCAAGCTCTCCCATTCAAGGTTTTAAGGGGTTCCCCAGTAGTCCCACCCAATCAACCCCCCTTCCAGTGATAGTTTCAAGTATCACAATTCCATCCCCTTTCTTCTTCCGTCTGGATGGAGACTTCAGATAACTACATGAAAGGCAATTACTCTTCTTTGATATGTTAAAGCTTAGAGGCCACAATAAACACACATTCAGTCCTTTGAAGTGTGCTGAAGGAAGTGAGGGCCATAAAGCCCCTTTGCTCTCCCCCTTTTCTCCCTCTTATGGCAGAATCCAGAGAAGGCAGAATTGGGAGTTTCTATGTTTGATAATTAAAGATGAAATATAATTGGATTCTGACATCCGGCCCCTCTTAACAATAAGAGAGATCCACCTGAAAGAAAACACACGTAAAAAATTTAGTTAGGCTTGTTAGGATACTCTGTGTGAAACTTCTTCAATAGCTTCGGGGCTCTGACGTGACGTTTATGGACCCACTCATTTTGTGAGGCAGGGAGGTGTTTCCAGGCAACTAGGTACTGAGTTGTTCCACGATATCTCCTAGAGTCAAGGATCTCTTTTATTTCGAAGTGTTGTTCCCCCTCCACCATGATTGGAGGTGGTGGGGGGGGGGATTTTTGGCCGTAGAGGTGACTGATGCTCTCTTTTCAGCAAGCTGCAATGAAAAATTGGGTGTATTTGCCTGAGGTTTTTGGGTAATTCTAATTCTACTGTTACTGGATTTATGATCCTTTTAATTGGAAAAGGTCCTATATATTTTGGTCCAAGTTTTTTACAGGGCTGTAGGGACTTTAGGTATTTTGTAGATAAGTACACCATTTCTCCTATAATGAATGGTGTAGGCTCAACCCTTTTTTTATCGGCTTGTGCTTTGTATGCCCGCCTAGCTTCATCTAGTGATTTTCTGACTATTGGCCAGGTGTTTTGTAGGTTTTCCATCCATTCTTTCAGTGAAGGGATCGTTGGTTCTTTTGGGGTTAACTCTGGCATAGGGTTGAAACTTTGGCCGTTGGCTATTTGAAAAGGAGTGTAGCCTGTGCTGGAGTGGACTGCATTATTGTAGGCAACTTCTGCAAAAGGAAGTAAGTCCGTCCAATCACTCTGTTGGAAATTTAAAAAACATCTCAAATATTGCTCAAGTACCGACTGGCAGCGTTCCGCTTGTCCATCTGTCTGAGGGTGATGGCTAGATGTCAGTCCCTGAGTGGTCCCTAAGAGGGATAAAAATTCCTTCCAAAATGTAGACGTAAATTGCACTCCCCTATCAGAGATGATGCGTTGGGGTGCCCCGTGCAATCTGTAAATGTGCTGGATAAAAAGTTTTGCTAAGGCCTTTGCAGTGGGAATTTTTTGGCAAGGGATAAAGTGCACCTGTTTGGAAAATAGGTCCGTGACTGTCCAGATAACAGTATTCCCATTGCTTTCAGGCAATTCCACTATAAAATCCATGGCTATTTCCCTCCAGGGGGCTGAGGGACTTGCCACTGGTTGTAACAGCCCTGGCGATTTCCCTTGCAACCTCTTTGCTGATGCACAGGTTGGGCAGCTGGCAACATAACTTTCTATGTCCTTTTTTATTGATGGCCACCAAAATTGCCGTTTAATTAAGTGTAAAGTTTTTACAAATCCAAAATGCCCTGCTGATTTTGTGTCATGGCAAAGTTGCATGAAAGTTAGTCTTTGAGTTGTTGGTATATATAACTTTTCCCCTACCCAAGGCAATCCGTCTCTCATTGTGCACACATGTTTGTTTTTCTGGAACCAATCATCTGTTTCCAAACTTTTTCTGAATTCAATCCCAGTTTGGCTGTCCAGTTGTGGTTTTATTTTGGCTTGGGTTCTTGTGGTTACTGGCGCTGCCAGTTGTGATTCTGCCATTATTGGTCTAGAGTCTGTGGTTCGTGCGCTGTTATATTGGGGCATGCGAGATAGTGCATCTGCCAGGAAGTTCTTTCTTCCTGGTAAATGTTTGAGCTTAAATTGGAATTGGTGAAAATGCTGGGACCAGCGGGCTTGTTTGGGATTGAGTTTCCTGGAAGTTTTCAGGGCTTCTAAATTTTTTGTGATCAGTCCATACCTGGAAGGGGATTTTGTTGCCTTCCAGGAACTGTCGCCACGTGAGTAATGCCCAACGTATCCCATAAGCCTCCTTCTCCCATACGGGCCAGCGCTGTTCTGTTTCCGTGAGTTTCTTAGATGTATATGCACAGGGTTGCAATACTGCATCATCATTTTCTTGTAATAGCACAGCCCCCACTGCCACATCACTTGCATCTGCCTGTATTATGAAGGGCTTGTCCATATCTGGGTGCCTTAGTACTGGTTCGGCAGAAAAAAGTCTCTTTAGTCTCTCAAACGCTGCTTGGCACTCCATTGTCCATGTTAGTGGCTGGCTAGGTTTTACTGAGGATGTTCCCTTCGTTTTTAGTAAGTTGGTGAGGGGCAAGGCTATCTGTGCAAATGAGGGGATGAATTGGCGGTAAAAATTTGCAAAGCCCAGGAAACTTTGTAGTTGCTTTCTTGTGCGGGGTGGTGCCCATTCTAATACTGCTCTGACCTTCTCTGGGTCCATTTCAATGCCCTGTGGGGATATGCGATAGCCTAGGTAGTCTATCCTTTCCTGGTGGAATTCGCATTTTGAGAGTTTGGCATATAGGTGAGCGGCTCGCAGCTTCTTTAAAACCGCTCTGACAAGTTTGACGTGTTCTTCTTTTGTTTCGGTAAAGATAAGAATGTCGTCCAAGTAAACAAGGACCCCCTTAAACAGGTGCTCCCTTAGAACGTCATTGATTAATTGCATAAAGACTGCAGGGCCCCCTTGTAATCCAAATGGCAAGACTTTGAATTGATAGCACCCCATGGGGCAGTTAAATGCAGTCTTCCATTCGTCCCCTTCCTTGATTCTCACGCGATAGTAAGCTTCCCTTAGGTCTAGTTTAGAAAAAATTTTCCCTTTCGATAGGTGTGACAGCATGTCTTTCATGAGGGGCAGCGGGTATAGGTTGCTTTCACTGATTGTATTCAGGGCCCTATAATCCACGCATAAACGTAAAGAGCCATCCTTCTTCTCTCTAAAAAGGACCGGGGCAGCCACTTTAGGCTTGGCTGGCTCAATGAAACCTCTCTCCAGGTTTTTTTTTTATAAATCTTTCCATTTCCTCCTTCTCCTTTGGGCTCATGGAGTATAATCTGGGTTTCGGGAGTTTTGCCCCAGGCTTGAATTCAATGGTACAGTCTGTGGGTCGGTGGGGGGGAAGCTCATTCGCCCTCTCCTCACTGAAGACTTCAGCAAGGTCCCTATATTCCTCTGGTATTTCTGTTAATCTTTTTTCCTCTCCTATGGATGCTTTTTCTATTCTTGATTCTGGTAGCCTCTCTTGGGGTTTTAAGTCCATAGGGTCCCCCTTCGGGAATTTGATTTCTGTCGTCCTCCAATTTACCCAGGGGTTCCATTTTTTCAACCATTCCATCCCTAGAATCATTGGGCATTCCATACCTGGGGTCACCACAAACGTTAAGTCCTCTTCATGGTTGCCCAGGGAGAGGTGTATTGGCAGAGTGGCTAGGGTAGCTGGCACCCCCCCTGCTATGGATCCATCTAGCTGGCCAAATGAGATTGGTTGTTCCAGTCTCCTGGATGGGATGCCCAGATTCCCCACTAGTGTTGGGCTAATGAGGCAGCGGGTGCAGCCAGAGTCTATTAAGGCTTTCACCTTCACAGCTTCGTGCATGGGGGGGATTAATATAGTCACTGTTTTGAAGATGGGTGTGATGCGTCCACTTACCAGGGGTTCGCCTTCCGAGCTGTCATCTGAGGCATCCACCGTCCCTGTGGTGTAGGCTGGAGTTCTTTCCCCTTGGTGAGCAGAGGTGGGGTTTTCTGCAATTTCCATCATTTTCATGGCTGTTTCTTTTGGCTTAGCTGAATACCCTCTGGGTTTGTTGATTGGGGATCTGTCTGGGTTGTGCTGGGGGGCCTTTGAGCGGCATTCTACAGCTCGATGCCCTTCTCTTCCGCACTTGAAACACCCCATCTGCTTCTTGGCTGTATCCGATGATTTCACCGGTTGGTGTGTCAGCTCAGGCGGGGGGCGGCTCCATTGTTTTCCTCGGCGATGCCTCTTCAATATGTCGATCTCTGCTTCCTCTGCCAAGACGTACCATTCCTCAAGTCGATGTGGGTCTCCTCGGGGCAGGCAAGCATCATATAGATCATAGTTTAGTCCGTCTTTGAAACGGCCAATGAGGATGTCTTCTGGCCAATTCAGTTTGCTGGCAATGGCTCGGAATTCTTGTGTATACTCAGCCACTGGGCGTTTGCCCTGCCTCATCGTTGTTATTCTTTCACGGGCTTTGCGATCAGCCAGGGGGTCTTCAAACCGTCTTCTCAACGAGGACATGAAATGGTTGAAGTTACTGAGTTCTGGGGCATTGGAGTCATGCAGGTTCACCACCCAATCTGCAGCTGGTCCATCCAGGGCAGATTGCACGATCCGGATGCGGGCTTTGTCGCTGGGGATTTCCTGCCCATATTCCTCCATGTAGCTGAGGACTTGGGTTAGGAAAAACCCCAAGCGTGTTGGCTCCCCTTTGAATTTCACCTCCAACGGTGGACGTCTTGGAATGGATCGGTGCCTCCATTGTGGGTGGTATTGTCTTCCGTCCAGATTTCCATCTGTGGTCCGGTAGGGGGTGGGAGCTCCTGGATCAGTAAATGTCCCTGGGGTTGCAGGTTCCACGTCCCCCTCGGTGTCTCTCCCTTTGTGGCTCCCGGAACTGGGGCGGGCGTAGGGCTCAGGAATCTCCTCTCCTAGGGAGCTGAGAGTTCTCTTCATCAGGTCAATAGCTCTCTCTAGGATCCAGTCTGAGTACGGCATACAGCTTCCTCCCTCTTCACTTGCGTGCAGGGATTTCTCCATCTCCTGTTTCCATTCTGGTTGCTTGGTCCCTCGTCTCAGGGTCACTTTTCTTGATTCCTTTCCCCACTCGCTTTTCTTTCCAACGCCCATCGACCAGTGAGGCTTGTGGTCCTGTGTCTCCACCACTTCTTCTTCTGAGAAATCTGGCCTCTCGGAGCCCAACATCTGGCAAGGTTCCAACTGGGTCAGCGGCTCTCTTTCCAGGGAGTTTTCTCCCTCTCTTGCTTCGTTGTCTGACATGGTAAATTTTTGCAAAATCCCCCGGCAAGGGTCTACCTTCCATGTGGATTAATTTTGCAAGTCCTGTCTAATGTAAGGACCCACCCCACTTTGCATCTTAAGAAGACAGAACTCTTGGAATAATTCTTCCAACAGGAATCCTTTATCAAGAGAAAATGGTTGCAGGCATGCTAGACAGGACTTGGGGTTCAAGCTCTTCCATTCAAGGTTTTAAGGGGTTTCCCAGTAGTCCCACCCAATCAACCCCCCTTCCAGTGATAGTTTCAAGTATCACAATTCCATCCCCTTTCTTCTTCCGTCTGGATGGAGACTTCAGATAACTACATGGAAGGCAATTACTCTTCTTTGATATGTTAAAGCTTAGAGGCCACAATAAACACCATTCAGTCCTTTGAAGTGTGCTGAAGGAAGTGAGGGCCATAAAGCCCCTTTGCTCTCCCCCTTTTCTCCCTCTTATGGCAGAATCCAGAGAAGGCAGAATTGGGAGTTTCTATGTTTGATAATTAAAGATGAAATATAATTGGATTCTGACAGACAGCCTGGACAATTCCTATTGTCCTATAGCCAATAGAATAGACTCTATTCAAGAGAGTCTATTCTATTGGCTTTCAAAAGCCAATAGAATAAAAGGGAGGAGCACAGCTAAGGAAAAGCGGGAAAAAAATGGCGGACTGCGTTGTTTGGCGACCCCCGTGAAATGGTCGTTCGACCCCAAATGGGGTCCTGACCCACAGGTTGAGAACCACTGAGCTAGAGCTTCTGGGAAGGCAGCTGAGGCTTCTGGGAATCGTAGTTCTATCTTTTCTGGAAGATGGCTAGGTTGGAGAAAATGGATAATGCAGCTTCCAAAGATGCTGGCTGGGGAATTCTGGGTGTTGAAGTCCAACATTTATAAAGTGGCAGTTTGAGAAACACTAGACATATTTTAAAAAAGTAGAACACTAGACCCTTTTTCTAGTTGAGCTACTTTAGCCACTGCTGTTGTGACATTGCAATTGTTAACCTACTATTTCCTACTATTTCCATTACAGTATGCGTTATCTGTTTTACGATTTTGTTGTGATTAGATCACAAATCTGCCAGTTTTAATGAACACGAGGCAGGTTTAAGAGCACAACTGAGGGGGAAATTTCTGACTGCTTTTTTATGTTATGGCTGTTTCAATTCTCCCTTTGGCTTGGAATTAAATCTCAATTGTCGAAGAAGCAAAAAAGAGTATCTCATCTGCCAGATGTTTCCTAAGGGTTTGGGGCCAACTGGATCTGGGTTTTGCCTCTTTTAGGAAATTTAAATCTTACTCCAATGTTTTTAGCATTGATACCCTATAATTTGCTAAGGAGAGACAATACATTGCTGCAAATTTAGCTTCACATCAGAAATAATGTCTAGCGCTGTTGCTCCATCTTGGCATCTTCAACTCCCAGAATTCCCCAGCCAGCATGGACGGGTGGACTTCAACTCCCAGAATTCTCCAGCCAGCCTGCTTTAAGAGGGATGGACTTCAATTCCCAGAATTCCTCAGCAGGCATGGTATAAGAGGGGTTGACTTTGACTCCCAGAATTCCTCAGCTGGCATGGTTTAAGAGGGGGTTGACTTTGACTCCCAGAATTCCCCAGCCAGTATGTTTTAAGAGGAGTGGCCTTCAATTCCCAGAATTCCCCAGCCAGCAGGCTTTAAGATGAGTGGACTTCAATTCCCAGAATTCCTCAGGCAGGATGCTTTAAGAGGGGTGAACTTCAACTCCCAGAATCCTCAGCCAGCAGGCTTTAAGATAGGTGGACTTCAATTCTCAGGATCCTCCAGCCATAACAAGATTATTAAATCAAGCGGGTCACATGGGTGACCCGCTTTATGACCGTCATGACTTATAACCTTAATAGGCAGGCTCCATTATGGTCTGCCTGCCTTCTGCATTTTGGCAAATCTGCATACCGAAGGCTCCATAAATCAGGGGTCTTCAAACCTGGCCCTTTTATGACTCGTAGAGTTCAACTCCTAGAATTCCTCAGCCAGCATGCCCGCTGGCTGAGGAATTCTGGGAGTTGAAGTCCACAAGTCATGCAAGGGCCTGGTTTAGGACTACATACCTGTATTACATTCTTTATGAGGGGAAAAAAAGCAGAAATCTTACCCTTGTTCTACATTTAGTGATAATTACCTACCTTCCAGTTGCGGAGCCACAAAGCAGCCCACAAAAATCTGAACTAGGCCTCTATCTACTCTATATATTCTATAGCAGGGGTCTTCAAACTTGGCCCACTGATGACTTGTGGATTTCAACTCCCAGAATTCCTCAGCCAGCGGGCACGCTGGCTGAAGAATTCTGGGAGCTGAAGTCCACAAGTCATAAAAGGGCCAAGTTTGAAGGCCCCTGCTGTAAATGAAAAAAAAAAAGATGGAGAGACGGAACTCTTTTTATCGTGTTCCAAATATAAGGCGAATTTACACAATTACCCAAAAAAAGAGAAATGAATTCCTCAAGCACCGAAACGATAGAATTATAGGAGAGCTTCTTTTTGTCTCCTTTCTTAAGAGAGCTGATCAGATAGCTGAACAATTAATCTAATGTTTGTCTGGGTGGTTAAATGGAATTTCCTATCGTCGGGCGCATTTCGTGATTATCGGATTATAGTCCAGAAGTCCTCAAGCCGACGCAAAGCGTTGCAGTTTTTTTTTTTTTTTGTCTTCCTTACTACAGAAAGGAAAATTAGAGTGACTCTCTACGATCAGGAAAAGAGAGATGTTAGGAATCGCTTTCTCTTAAATGCATTTTCCTGTGATTTTTTTTTAATTTTTATTTTTGTCGTCTCTTTGCTCAAATTCTTTTTTGGGCTTTTTTAAAAAAAAAAAAATCTCAAGAGGGTTGAAACGCTCTCTTAAGCTGTGAGGTGGTTTTTTGATCCCTGTCATCTTGAAGACGGCTGAAGTCGGGAGCCTGGGGGAAGCTGTTCTTTATAATCCTCTTTCCTATCGCCGGTTTTTCATCTCTTCCTAATAGTTTTTACCTTCACACGCTGGGCCTGATAAGCCTCTGCTTAGTTTGGGGCCTGTTCTTTACCTCAGCGTGATGTCTGGCCCAGGTTATTGTGTTAATCCGTAGTAAAGTGGAAAGAAATAGAACAGTGTTTCTCAGCCTTGACAATTTTAAGGCATGTGGACTTCAACTCCCAGAATTCCACAGCCAGCAGGCATGTGGACTTCAATTCCCAGAATTCCACAGCCAGCAATGCTGGCTGTGGAATTCTGGGAGTTGAAGTCCACATGCCTTAAAATTGTCAAGGTTGAGAAACACTGAAATAGAATAACAGAGAATAAAGAAGAATAAAGTTAGAATAATAATAATAATAATAATAATAATAATAATAATAATAATAATAATGAAAAATCACTAAAAGCAAAAATCATGTGTCCGCATAATTTCTGGAAGAAAGCTGTGTTAGCCAAAAAGCTGTATTAACAGTACGTGAATGACCTAATGCATATTTAGAAACATTGTTTAAAAGTAAAAACTGCCTTCAATGTATTCCCATGAGAAATGGACCTAACGTGTGAGAAACTATCTGAACGTTACACAACGTAGATCCCATATACAATGTAAGATTCTATCTATGCTTCCCTTGTTCCTGAGAAAAAGAAACCTATAAAGCTTTAGTTTAGACCAGGGGTTCTCAACCTTGGCAACTTTAAGACTTGTGGACTTCAACTCCCAGAATTCCTCAGCCAGCAAAGCTGGCTGAGGAATTCTGGGAGTTGAAGTCCACAAGTCTTAAAGTTGCCAAGGTTGAGAACCCCTGGTTTAGACTCTCCCCCTTGTTCAGAAATTTGCTGATTGTAAATTGCTTCTGAACCTATTGTGCAAAAATAAAAACCTCTCTTTCACCCTTGGAATTCGTAAAAGTCTGTTATTTTTTTAAGGCTTTTATTTTTCCACAAGAGTAGTAAGATTCTTCTCCTTCTCTCTTTGCCCTCCCTCCTACCTTCCCCTCTTTCTCATCTCCTTTTTTCTTTTCCTTCTCCTCTGCCTCCTCTTAGTCTCTTTCCGTTTCTCCTTCTCCTCCCCTTCTCTTTCTTCCCTTTTTCCTCTCCTCTCCTTCTCCTCCCTCTTCTTTCTTTTTCTCCCTCTTTTTCTTTCCCTCCTTTCCCTCACTTTCTTCTCCCTTTTGTCCTTCCCCTTCTTCTCTTTCTTCTCCTCCTCCCTCCCTCCTTCCCTCTTCTCCTTTTCCTTCTCCACACCCTTCCACTTCCCTCTTGTCTCCTTCTCTTCTTCCTCTCCTCTTTCTCCTTCCTCTTTTTCTTCTCTCCCTCCTTTCCCTCACTTTCTTCTCCTTTTTCTCCTTCCCCTTCTTCCTTCTTCTCCTCCCTCCCTCTTCTCCTTCTCATCGCCCTTCCACTTCCCTCTTTCTCCTCTCTTCTCTCTTTCTGCTTCTCCTCTCTCTTTTTTCTTCTCTTCCTCCTTTCCCTCACTTTCTTCTCCTTTTATCCTTCCCCTTCTTCCTTCTTCTCCTCCCTTCCCCCCCTCTTCCCCTTCTCAACGCCCTTTATTTATTTATTTATTTATGAGACTTATATACCGCTTTTAAGTGCAAGCACTCTCTAAGCGGTGTACACCAGTAAGCAATGTGTGTGTGTGTGTGTGTGTGTGTGTGTGTGTGTGTGTGTGTGTGTATATATATATATATATATATATATATATATATATGTATATATATATATATATATATATATATTTTACATTGCCCCCAACAATCTGGGTCCTCATTTTACCTACCCCAGAAGGATGGAAGGCTGAGGAAGCCCTTCCACTTCCCTCTTTCTCCTCTCTTCTATTTCTGCTTCTCCTCCTTCTTTCTCCTCCCTCCCTCCTTTTTTCTTCCTTCTCTCTCTCCCTCTCTCTTCTTCCTCCTCTTTCTCCCTCTCCTTCCTCCCTCCCTTTTCTCCTCTCCTCCTTTTTCTCCTTCTCCTTATCTCTCCTTCCTTCTCCCTTCTCTCTTCCTCTTCCTCCTTCTCCTTCCTTCCTCATTCTTCTTTCCTTCTCCATGCCCTTCCACTTCCCTCTTTCTCCTCTCTTCTCTCTTTCTGCTTCTCCTCCTTCTTTCTCCTCCCTCCCTCCTTCTTTTTTCTTCCTTCTCTCTCCTCCCTCTCTCTTCTTCCTCCTCTTTCTCCCTCTCCTTCCTCCCTCCCTTCTTCTCCTCTCCTCCTTTTTCTCCTTCTCCTTATCTCTCCTTCCTTCTCCCTTCTCTCTTCCTCTTCCTCCTTCTCCTTCCTTCCTCATTCTTCTTTCCTTCTCCATGCCCTTCCACTTCCCTCTTTCTCCTCTCTTCTCTCTTTCTGCTTCTCCTACTTTCTTCTTTCTCCTCCCTCCCTCCTTCTTTTTTCTTCCTTCTCTCTCCTCCCTCTCTCTTCTTCCTCCTCTTTTTCCCTCTCCTTCCTCCCTCCCTTCTTCTCCTCTCCTCCTTTTTCTCCTTCTACTTATCTCTCCTTCCTTCCCCCTTCTCTCTTCCTCGTCCTCTTCTTCCTTCCTCACTCTTCTTTCCTTCTCCATGCCCTTCCACTTCCCTCTTTCTCCTTCTCTTCTCTTTCTGCTTCTCCTCCCTCCCTCCTTCCTTCTCCTCTCTTCCTCCTTTTTTCTCCTTCTCTCTAGTAATAGTAATAGTAGTAAAGTTGGAAGGGACCTTGGAGGTCATCTAGTCCAACCCCCTCCTTCTCTTCCTCCTCTCCTCTCTTTCTCCCTCTCCCTTCTTCTCCTCTCCTCCTCTTTTTCTCCTTCTCCTCAATATCTATATCAACAATTTGGACGAGGGGATAGATGGGGAACTCATCAAATTTGCAGACGACACCAAGCTGGCAGGAATAGCCAACACTCCAGAAGACAGGCTTAGGATACAGGAGGATCTGGACAGACTTGAATACTGGGCGCTATCTAACAAAATGAAATTCAATGGTAAAGAAAGCAAGGTTCTACATTTAGGCAAGAAAAACCAAATGTATAGGTATAGTAGAGGGGGTACCTTGCTTAATAGTAGTAACTGTGAGAGGGACCTTGGGAGTCCTAGTGGACAATCACCTAAATATGAGCCAGCCATGTGCTGCAGCTGCCAAAAAGGCCAACATAGTGCTAGGCTGCATCAACAGAGGGATAGAATCAAGATCACGTCAAGTGTTAATACCGCTTTATAAGGCCTTGGTAAGGCCACACTTGGAATACTGCATCCAGTTTTGGTCACCACAATGTAAAAAAGATGCTGAGACTCTAGAAAGAGTACAGAGAAGAGCAACAAAGATGATTAGGGACTGGAGGCTATAGCATATAAGCAACAGCTGCTGGAATTGGGTATGTCTAGTTTAGTGAACAGAAGGACGAGGGGGGACATGATAGCAGTCTTCCAGTATCTCAGGGGCTGCCCCCAAGAAGAGGGAGTCAAGCTCTTCTCCAAAGCGCCTGAAGGCAGGACAAGAAGCAACGGAGGGAAACTCATCAAGAAGAGAAGCAACCTAGAACTAAGGAAAAACTTCTTGACAGTTAGAACAATTAACCAGTGGAACAGCCTGCCTCCAGAAGCGGTGAATGCTCCAACACTGGAAGTTTTCAAGAAGAGACTGGACAGTCATTTGTCTGAAATGGTATAGAGTTTCCTGCCTGAGCAGGGGGTTGGACTAGATGACCTCCAAGGTCCCTTCCAACTTTACTATTATTATTATTACTACTAGTACTACTACTACTACTACTACTACTACTACTACTACTACTATTATTATTATTATCTCTCCTTCCTTCCTCCTTCTCTCTTCCTCGCCCTCTTTCTCCTTCTTCCTTCCTCACTCTTCTCCTTTCCTTCTCCATGTCCTTCACTTTCCTCCTCCTCCTCCTCCTTTCTCACCATGTGGTGTGAATGCCTTAAGAATGCCTTGCTAACCTGACTTTGAGTTAGCATGTTGTGTGACAGCTATTGATGTTTGCTTGCTTTGACTCTGCCTAACCTTGCTTTCAATAATAAAATAAATAAATAAATAAATAAAATTCAATAAATTCAACAAATTCAGAGTGATGTCCAGATTGCAAAAGGGAAACAGGTTTACGGTTTTTTTTTTTTAAATCAAGCAAAATTAGCCACTGTCAACAAACAAGTTTTAAATCCTGAATATTAGCCTAACCTTAGCCCAATTTGGTACCAATCCAGCTGTGAATCCTGGGGACTAAGACCGATGGGAAAAAAAAAAAACCACACTTCAACGCACCTGGAGCACACCTGATGGTAACGGCCTCTATTTTATTTCTTTTTCCCCACATCAACCCCTTTGTTTTGATTAAAAGAGGAAAAAAAACAGGCTTACCTTACAGCTGTGGCGTCTTTACCTAGAAGAAAGCAGGAGAGAGAGAGAGAGAGAGAGAGAAAAAAACACACATTTAGCTGGAAGACCACTTTCCATAAAATCCTGCCAAGCTCAGATTTTTACAACACACAGCAGCCGGATGCCAAGGGGAAATTTTTTCCCCTGATTCTCACAGGAGTTATTTCTGGATACTACCAGAAGCTTCTCTGTGACAAGTTCGGGCCCCAGTCAAGACAGGTTAAACTCTGAGGCTAAATAAATTGCGGCGAAGGGTGTCAGGCCGCTGAATCTTCCACAGCTTGACGCCAATAATGCTTGCTTGCTTATTTATTTATTTATTTATTTATTTATTTATTTATTTATTTATGAGACTTATATACCCCTTTAAGTGCAAAGCACTCTCTAAGCGGTGTACACCAGTAAGCAATGGATATATATATATATTTACATTGCCCCCAACAATCTGGGTCCTCATTTTACCTACCCCGGAAGGATGGAAGGCTGAGTCAACCTTGAGCCGGTGAGATTTGAACCGCTGACCTGCTGAACACAGCCGGCTAAAGTGGCCTGCAGAACTGCACTCTAACTGCTGTGCCACCTCGGCTCTTGTTGAGAAAAAGATTGGCCTCAGTCCATCCATCAGCTTTTTTTGCTCAAGGTGCTATAGATTTATCACCCCAATGGGGATTGTCAGTGACAGTGTGCTCCCAAGGATCTATAATAATAATAATAAAGTTGGAAGGAACCTGGGAGGTCATCTAGTCCAACCCCCTGCTCAGGCAGGAAACCCTATACCAGTGATGGCGAACCTTTTAGAGACCGAGTGCCCAAACTGCAACCCAAAACCCACTTATGTATCGTTGGGTGCTGGATAGGCGTGGCCCATTGGGTGGGTGTGGCCCATTGGGTGGGTGTGGCTGCGGTGGTAATGGCAGACTGGGTGGGACTAAAACGTTCAATCAATCCATTCCAACTTTGCAAGATCTTTTTTTTTCCCGCGAGAAGTTGAAATTGATTGATTGATTGAACCTTTTTTTTTTGCACACAAGTTCGAACGGTCCCTAAATGAAGCGTTGTAAGTTGAGGACTCTCTACGCCGGCTTGTCTGTCTTATGTCAAGTGGATGGCTGATCTCTTCAAAGCTAAAGAAGGTCGGCTTTTGTGGAAGTCCACCAGGAAATAATGGAACCACAAGGTTGGTGGAAAGCAACCAACCACGAGGAAGGAGAAGACCAGGGCCTTTTTTACTGGGCCTAAAAGAGCAGAAGAACATCTCCATGAAGTGGCAACGTTTCGACGAAGTGCCATTCGTCATCTTCAGGCTGGTGTTTTCGGCTTCGTGCTTCTAGGAGCTATCTATCTATCTATCTATCTATCTATCTATCTATCTATCTATCTATCTACCTACCTATCTATCTACCTATCTATCTCTAATATCTGTGTCTAATATCTGTCTGTCTATCTATCTATCTCTATCTATATCTGTGTCTCTAATATCTGTCTGTCTATCTAATTATCTATCTCTATCTATCTATCTATCTATCTATCTATCTATCTATCTCTAATATCTGTGTCTAATATCTGTCTATCTATCTATCTATCTATCTATCTATCTATCTATCTATCTATCTATCTATCTATCTCTATCTATCTCTAATATCTGTGTCTCTAATATCTATCTATCTATCTATCTATCTATCTATCTATCTATCTATCTATCTATCTATCATCCCTCTCTCCCTATCTATATCTTATCTATCTATCCATAAATCCTACATCCATTCATCCACCCTCTTCCTTCCTCTTTCCATCCCTCCCTCTCCATCCTCCCTCCACATATACATCCATCTTCTTTCTTCCTCTCCCCTCCGTTCTCCTTTCATCCACCCTTTCTCTCTCCCTTCTTCCACCCATCCTTCCCCTCCCCCCTCCCTCCATCCTCCATCTCTTCATCCTCCATTCACACTATACATCCATCTTCTCTCTCTTTCTCATCTATCCCTCCATTCTCCATTAATCAACCCTCTCTTCCTCCTTTTTCCATCCCTCCCTCCCTCTTCCTCCACCCATCCATTCATCCATCCTTTCCTCCCTTCACCTCTCCCTCCCTCCCTCCCTCCTTCCATCCATCCATGACATGCATCCCATGGAGAAAACTAAATCACGAGAACAGGTTCAGGGACCCCACATGAAGCCCCCCCTCCCCACAAATGGATGAAGTTGCCTCCCTCAATCTCAAGGGTGACGACTACAACGGCCCCCTTTCTGAACAGGACCTCAGACCGCCAAGAAGGCGCATGTTTTACCTTTGCTGTGTCTCGTTTGGATGAGGCAGATAACTGCAATTACCAACACAACCAGGAGGAAACACACCACCACCGCAATGATGATCATGGTTGTCCTATCATCTGCAGAAAGATTGCAGAAAAAGGGTTAGGGGTGGGTGTCCTTGAACTGTCCTTTGAGCCAGTCAGCGTTCATTTAGCACAGTGGTTCTCAACCTGTGGGTGGGGACCCCATTTGGGGTCGAACGACCATTTCACGGGGGTTGCCAAACAACGCAGTCCGCCATTCCCCCCCCCTTTTCCTTAGCTGTGCTACTCCCTTTTATTCTATTGGCTTTTGAAAGCCAATAGAATAGACTCTCTTGAATATAGTCTAATTCTATTGGCTTTCAAAAGCCAATAGGAATTGTCCAGGCTGTCTCTGCCCTGCTGAGCCCGCCAAAAGTCCCATTCTGCAAACGGTGCTGCACCAGTTGAGCAGTCCTTGACTTACCACCGGTTGAGTAGTCCTCGACTTACGACCGGTTGGGGGGGGTCGCGGCATTAAAAAGGTTGAGAACTACTGATTTAGGAAATGCATAGATTGATTATCCCAGCCTATCACGAAAACGTCAAAGCCCATTGAGTGGAATAAAAGCAACAAGCCAACGCACGGCGTCCTCGGGAGCTTCTCTAATGCGGTGGAGTGTCGTCTGGATTCCGAGGAGGGAGGGGCTGCTTCCCAGAGGGCAAAGAGGCAGCTGAGCTGGGAAGGTCTGGTAGGCAGGAAGAGGGTCAAATATATTCATCCTTCTACAGGTAGTCCTTGACTTACAGCCATTCGTTTAGTGACTGCTTAAAGCTGCAACGTCCCTGAAAAGGTTAGACCAGTGATGGCGAACCTTGTAGAGCCCGAGTGCCCAAACTGCAACCCAAAATCCACTTATTTATCGTCGGGGGCCAGGTGGGCGTGGCTGTGGTGGTCATGGCAGACTGGGTGGGTGTGGCCAAGCTGGGCGTGGTCACCTCGATGTTGCTCATGGGAAGGGACGCCTGTGGGGGCCGGGCAGGGTTGGGAGAGATCCGGGGGGTCTCTGGTAGGTGGGGCGGTGGGCAGGAGGCTCGTCCTGCGGGGTGAGGCAAGGCAAGACGAGGCAGGGCGGGGGTGCCATTGTCGCAGGGCAAGGTGAGGCAGGGGCCGGGGTGGCTGCTGCCTGACACCATCGGCCCCCGCACACAGAGGCCAGCGAGCGCATGGGGGCCGACAGTGTCCGTCAGCAGCCACAGCCTGCCAGCCCCTCGACTCTCTGGGGCTCCACAGCACACCACCAGCAGTTCAGAGAAGCCGCCTCTGAACTGGATGGCCGGCCAACAGCTGAGGAGGCGATGCAGTCTGTCGTGCCCGGGAAAAGGACAGCATGCAAGGCCAGGAGGGATGGGATGGGGGGGGGGGAGGGAAACCAGCCATGCTGGGATGCATCCAGCCACATGGGACCTTGGCGAGTTAGCAGGCGGCTAGTTGAAGAGGGACGGTTGCCATCTCCAGGGCATGGTGCGTGTGCCCACAGAGAGGGCTCTGAGTGCCGCCTCTGGCACGCGTGTCATAGGTTCGCCACCACTGGGCTAGACGGAGGACTGTCTTCCACACTTACGGCCATTGCAGCAGCCCGTGGTCACATGATCAAAATTCAGACGCTTTGGCAACTGACATGTACTTAGGACGGTTGCAATGACCCAGAGTCACATGATCCCCTTTTGCGACCTTTTGACAAGCAAAGCCTAGGTGGGGGGTGGGTGGGGGGGGAAAAGCCAGAATCACTTAACAACCCTGTGACTCGCTTAACAACCGCCACAACGTGATTCACTGGACAAGGGTGGTTAGAAAAGTTGTAAAATGGGGCAAAAACTCGCTTCGCCGCTGTCTTAGCTTAGCTCCAGAAATTTCGGGCTCAACTGTGGTGGTAAATTGAGGACTAGCTGTGCAGATAATTGCTTTAGGCTGCCAAGATTCTGTCTCTAGCGGTGAGCTCCAGAAACTTGGCAGCCACCAATGTAAAACTGAAACCTTCTCCCCTTCAGGGGCCATCGCTCTGGCTTTTATTGACAGCTCCCCTGAATATCTTGATTTGAAGAGTATTGTATGCAAAAGATTAACAGACCATCAGAAGAAGTTATAGGGGTGCAAACTTACGGAGACCTGATGTTCCACCAAAGGAGCAGTGGAACCGCCTGCCTCCAGAAGCGGTGAATGCTCCAACACTGGAAGTTTTTAAGACGAGATTGGACAGCCATTTGTCCGAAATGGTATAGGGTTTCCTGCCTGAGCAGGGGGTTGGACTAGATAACCTCCAAGGTCCCCTTCAACTCTGTTATTCTATTTTATATTTCTATTCTATTCTATATTTCTATTCTATTCTGTTCTGTTCTATTCCCTATTTTCTATCCTATCCTATCCTATCCCATTCTATATCCTATCCTATTTCATCCCATCCCACCATTATTCTATTCTATTCTATTCTATTCTATTCTATTCTATTCTATTCTATTCTATTCTATTCTATTCTATTCTATTCTATTCTATTCCATTCCATTCCTGTTCTATTCTATTCTATTCTATTCTATTCCACTCCACTCCACTCCATTCCATTCTATTCTATTCTATTCCATTCCATTCTATATCCTATCCTATTTCATCCCATCCCACCATTATTCTATTCTATTCTATTCTATTCTATTCTATTCTATTCTATTCTATTCTATTCTATTCTATTCTATTCTATTCCATTCCACTCCTGTTCTATTCTATTCTATTCTATTCTATTCTATTCTATTCTATTCTATTCTATTCTATTCCACTCCATTCTATTCTATTCTATTCTATTCCTGTTCTATTCTATTCTATTCTATTCTATTCTATTCTATTCTATTCTATTCTATTCCATTCCATTCCACTCCACTCCATTCCATTCTATTCCATTCCATTCCATTCCATTCCTGTTCTATTCTATTCTATTCTATTCTATTCTATTCTATTCTATTCTATTCTATTCCATTCCATTCCATTCCACTCCACTCCACTCTATTCTATTCCTGTTCTGTTCTGTTCTGTTCTATTCTATTCTATTCTATTCTATTCTATTCTATTCTATTCTATTCTATTCTATTCTATTCTATTCTATTCTACTCTACTCTACTCTACTCTACTCTACTCTACTCTACTCTACTCTACTCTACTCTACTCTACTCCACTCCACTCCACTCCACTCCACTCCACTCCATTCCATTCCATTCTATATCCTATCCTATTTTATCCCATCCCACCATTATTCAATTCTAATTCTAATTCTAATTCTAATTCTAATTCTACTCTACTCTACTCTACTCTACTCTACTCTACTCTACTCTACTCTATTCTATTTTATTCTATTCTTTCTTTCCTTTGCTAAGTATTATCATATCTTTCTTCAAGGTCATCTCTGAGGTTCTCTGCACTCAGCTGGGCTAAGGGAGGGCTTCCCACTCTGGTTCTAGAACTTCCCTCAGACCCTCCCTCTCCTTCTTTCCTTCTTTCCTTCCTTTCTTTCTAAGTACAGAGTGGTGGGAAAATATTTGAGCATGCACCCAGGGGGCGGGACCGACGCGGCAGGGGCCGGTTCCTCGCTGTTTCCAGACGGCCTTGTGGAGCTAAGACCGAATGCGTTTCAGCATAGATGGCCACCACAAAATTGTACATTGGCTCCCGGCCGGCCTGGGCCAGGGCCAAGGCAGCGGGGGCCGTTCCCTCACTGTTTCCAGGATGGCTTCGTGGGCCACGTGAAACCCCTTCGCGGGCCGCATGTGCTTGACATGTCTTTTTTAGAACAACATGGTGGTCCATGTTGTCTTCAAATCAAGAAAGACCAAAGGACGAATGACGGACTGAAACAGGACATGGGGTGGACATGTAAGAAGGCCTCTGAAGAATCAATCTCAAAGTCCATACTTACTTTCTGGACCATTGGTCTTACTCCTGTTGTCTTCAGTTTGCATCCTAATGAAGAGGACGATGGTTTCGTTGACCAGAGGCTGGGAATTATGCTGGACCTGGCAAAGGAACAGGGAGGAGTTCCTGTCTTCGGTGGCCACCATCTCCAGCTGACTCTTGAGGGAAAAGGTCCCGTCTGGATTCGGGGTCTTCAGGCCAACCGTTCCTTTTCTGCTTGGGGGGTCCTTGGGGAACAACTCCACTTTTGCATCGTCCGGATAAAAACTTTCTGCGTGGCAAGTGACCGTCACCGTGGCATTCAGCTGGACAGGGGAAGGAGGGCTGGTCTCCAGGTGGACTTTGGGAGGAACTGATCAAAGAAAGCCAAAGAGATCGGTCAGGACAGCTTCAGACTCACGGGTCCTGCCTGCAGAAGAGTCTAGAAACCCAACTTCTTTCTGCTCTCCCATTGTGGCCTTGGGGAAACAAGTAGGTTCTCTGAACCCAACCTGGTTATTATTTTTTTCAGATCCATTCTTCTGCCGAGGGGGCAGCATGTCAAGAGGGAAAGTTGGGCAGCTACGTGCCTCTTGTTTGCATCTTGCCCTTAGAGCAGTGATGGCGAACCTTTAGGCCAGTGGTTCTCAACCTGTGGGTCGAACGACCATTTCACGGGGATCGCCAAACAACGCGGTCCGCCATTTTTCCCCCCTTTTCCTTAGCTGTGCTACTCCCTTTTATTCTATTGGCTTTTGAAAGCCACTAGAATAGACTCTCTTGAATAGAGTCTAATTCTATTGGCTTTCAAAAACCAATAGGAATTGTCCAGGCTGTCTCTGCCCTGCTGAGCCCGCCAAAAGTCCCATTCTGCAAACGCTGCTGCACCAGTTGAGCAGTCCTCGACTTACGACCGGTTGAGTAGTCCTTGATTTACGACCGGTTGGGGTTCACCGCATTAAAAAGGTTGAAAACCACTGCTTTAGAGACTGAGTGTCCAAACTGCAACCCAAAACCCGCTTATTTATCGCCGGGTGCCAGGTGGGCATGGCCCCCTGGGTAGGCGTGGCTGTGGTGGTCATGGCAGACTGGGTGGGTGTGGCCAAGGTGGGCGTGGTCACCTTGATGTTGCTCGTGGGGAAGGACGCCTGTGGGGGCCGGGCACGGTTGGGGGAGATCCAGGGGGCCTCTGGCAGGTGGGGCGGTGGGCAGAAGGCTCATCCTATGGGGTGAGATGAGGCAAGGCGAGGCAGGGCAGGGCGGGGGTGCCACTGTCGCAGGGCAAGGTGAGGCAGCGGCCGGGGAGGCTGCTGCCTGACACCATCGGCCCCCGCACACAGAGGCCAGCGACCGCATGGGGGAGCGACAGTGTCCGTCAGCAGCCACGGCCCGCCGGCCTCTCGACTGGTGTAGTCTTTTTAGCCTTTTCTGTGGTGGCTCCGACGTGATGGAATCAACTCCCCCCCCCCCGAGATTCGAACTACTCCCACCTTGCCGGCCTTCAAGAAAGCTATTAAAACTCTCCTGTTCTGGCAGGCCTGGGGTTGATGTCCCCGGGGGGGGAGGGGGGGGATTCGATTGGGGCACGCCGTGTGAATGTATTCATTTCTAATTGTTATACTTGTTGTTTTAATTTTGTACGCCGCCCTGAGTCCCTAGGGCAGTGGTTCTCAACCTTTCTAATGACGCGACCCCATAATACAGTTCCCCATGTTGTGGTGACCCCCCCAACCACTTATACATCACCGGGTGCCAGGGGCGTGGCCAAAGAAAAGGGGAAAAAAGTGGCGGACAGCCTTGTTTGGCGACCCCCGTGAAATGGTCGTTCGACCCCAAATGGGGTCCCGACCCACAGGTTGAGAACCACTGCCCTAGGGATTGGGCGGCATATAAATTTTACTAATAAAATAAACAAACAAACAAACAAACAAATAAATAAATAAATAAATAATACTCGGGGGCTCCGCAGCCCACCAGCAGCAGTTCAGAGAAGCCGCCTCTGAGCTGGACGGTCTGCCGACAGCTGAGGAGGCGATGCAGTGGGAAAAGGAGAGCATGCAAGGCCAGGAGGAATGGGATGGGGGGGGGGGGAGGGAAACCAGCCATGCTGGGATGCATCCGGCCACGTGGGACCTCGGTGAGTTAGCGGGCGGCTGGTTGAAGAGGGACAGTTGCCATCTCTGGAGCATGGCGCGCGTGCCCACAGAGAGGGCTCTGAGTGCCGCCTCTGGCACGCGTGCCATAGGTTCACCACCACTGCCTTAGAGCAGTGTTTCCCAAACTTGACAATTTTAAGCCATGAGGACTTCAAGTCCCAGAATTCCACAGCCAGCAACGCTGGCTGTGGAATTCTGGGAGTTGAAGTCCACATGCCTTAAAATTGTCAAGTTTGGGAAACACTGCCTTAGAGTAAGGGGGGTAGATGTTGCTTTCCACTGGGTTAGTTAGGGAAATGAAAGCTCTCCACTTCCACGGAGGAATCGGCTGCCTGGAAACCTTTCAAGGACATTCTAGCAGGTGTGAAGAAGATAGCAGATGGTTCCCATAACAAAGAGAACTTGTTTACATCAGCTACGTGGACATCTGGGGAGGTTTGGCTGGGAATGTCATTGTTATATGCTACGGTTTGACCCCTTGGGATTTTAGAGTTAGTTTTCCTTTGCCCGATACCAGGCTATGTATTCAATAAACAGTAAGTTTTTCAGAAATGAAAATAATCCTGGACATTGATTTGGATGCTTGAGCTGCAGGTTGACAGGTTTTTGCAGGAAGCCCAAGATCAGAACTTAACACTATGAACAAAGAACAAGAGAAAGGATTCCGTCCGATTTTCAGCAAATCTCTTTGTTTACATAAGGCAGATTTTTAGATTCGTAAATGGGTTTTTATCCTGCCATTCGTTTGGGTGTCGGCTTCCCACACACCTTCTACGATATACACAGGTAATCCTCAACTTACGACCATGACGTAAGTACATGCCAGTTGCCAAGCCTTTGAATTTTGATCACATGACCACGGGGAATGCTGCAATGGTTGTAAGTTTGAAAATGGTCATAAGTCCCTTTTTTTCCAGTGCTGTTGTCACCTCAAATGGTCACTAAACTGTCGTAGGTTGAGGACTGCATGTATGTCAGAGCATACAAAGTCTTATTGCGCTGAGATAACCCAGGAGTAAATACAGTAACAGTGGTCTATATCAGGACTTTTCAACCTTTTCCTCCATTGTACCACTTTTAGGATATGGCAACATCCGAGGACCACCAGTCGCCTAGCAAGGGGTCAAAAACTTGATGACACCCCCCAAAAAAGAAAAAACGTGATAAAGTACAGGTAGTCCTCGACTTACAACAGTTCGCTTAGTGACTGTTCGAAGTTACAATAGCACTGAAAAAAGTGCCCCCCAAGCCACAGCCGGGCAAGACACCTGCCTGCCCGCCCGGCGGCGTTCTTCCTCCTGTCCGAGGTTTTCATTGTTGTGAGCATGTCAGAATCCAATTATATTTCATCTTTAATTATCAAATATAGAAACTCCCAATTCTGCCTTTTTTGGATTCTGCCATAAGAGGGAGAGAAGGGGGAGAACAAAGGGGCTTTATGGCCCTCACTTTCTTCAGTACACTTCAAAGAGCTGAATGCTGAATGTGTGTTTATTGTAACCTCAAAGCGTTAGCATACCAAAGAAGGGTATTTGCCTTTCATGTAGTTATCTGAAGTCTCCATCCAGACGGAAGAAAGAAGAAAGGGGGTGGAATTGTGATACTTGAAACTATCACTGGAAGGGGGGTTGATTGGGTGGGACTACTGGGGAACCCCTTAAAACCTTGAATGGAAGAGCTTGAACCCCAAGTCCTGTCTAGCATGCCTGCAACCATTTTCTCTTAATAAAGGATTCCTGTTGGAAGAATTATTCCAAGAGTTCTGTCTTCTTAAGATGCAAAGTGGGGTGGGTCCTTACAGAGCATTTATGTTGAGGATTGGCAGTGGGGGTGGGGTGGGGGAGGTTGGTTTTTATTCCCCCTGTCTGCTTGGTGGTTGCAGCAGGGTTTGGTCACTTCACATGACCCTGGGACACTGTGACCGTCATAAATAGGAATCAGTTGCCAAGCATCTGAATGTAAATCACAAGACCCTGGAGATGATGCAACATTCCAGCTGATCGGCGCTTCTTCTGGGCTCAACAGAAGCACCAGGATCAGTGCCGAGCTCCAGCTGGAGCCTGGCACTGATCCTGGCGCTTCTGCTGAGCTCTGACAGCCCCGAAGAAGCACCGATCAGTTGGAAAGCGGCACTGATCCTGGCGCTTCCGCTGAGCCCTGACAGCCCTGCAGCTCCAGCCGTCTCTTGCTTAGGCTTGTGCGGTGCTGCCACCAGTTCAGCTCATTCCCCTCCCCCGCTACCACTTTTCTAGGATGGTCACGTACCACCTGCCAGGTGCCAATGTATCACAGGTGGTACCTGTACCACTGGTTGAAAAGCCCTGGTCTATATTAAATGGTGGCTTATATTACACTATCTACAATATCGTACACCAGAAATAATAGACATACACATGGTAATATAGCAAACTCCAACATATAGCAGTTACAGCAGGAAACGTTTGAGACAGAGAGACACACACTCCAGCAAAGCCTTCCCTTTTATACTCAGGCTCTTAAAGGGACACAGACCCTGCTGAGCCACTCCTATCATTGCATCATCCACCTTATATTCCATTACATGAGCTGATTAGCCTTTAAATCATGACAATGTAGTTGGCCAACCAACTCAAATCATTGGACTCTGGGCAGCGTGCAAAATCATGGGACAAAAATACAAAGGAAAAACAGAACATACCACTAAAGCAAAGGGAAACAATTCCGGGACATTTAGGATTAAAATATATCTTGCTACTTGGGAGCTCTACTCAACTTGACCCAAGTTCCTGGGAGGTCTTTCTAAAGACCTGCTCCCCATAGCCACAGGTCTGGGAGGCAGTTTAGGTTGAGAAAGAGGGACTGGTCTTAGTGGGCTTCCATGGAACGAGAACCTGGCTCTGCCTGGTGTCTTCCCTCTGCCACGGAGGGTCCTCTACCAGGTCCAGACTCTGTGGTCTTATCCCTCTCTGCAACCCAGAGCTCACCTACCTCTTAGGACATCACCGAGTTGGAAGGCCTGCTGGAGAGGACCATCCAACGATCTGTGTTGGATCTGGCAGGTCAGCTGAGACCTCACGTCTCCTTGGTCCAGCGGGATTTCCACCGTGTTCTCTGCTTGGTACGAGATGCTCTCTGTTCCATCTGAATTCAGGATGTTGGTCTGGCCAGCCTGTATTTTTTTCCCGTCCTTTAACCAGCTGACTGTGATCTCTTGGGGAGAAAATCCCTCTGTGGAGCAGTTGAAGGTGGCCCGAAATCCTGCCGTGACTCTTCTTGTGGGGCCACGGACCACAGGCTGGGATGGTTTGGCTGAGGGAGAAAGTAGAGAGAGATATCAGTTGATGTTCCTCAGAGATAATACAGGAAGCTACAAGGCTGTGTTTGGTTGGAGACACTCAACTTCAGAACATGAGATTTATTCCCATGTCTCTCGGTTGACTGGGAACATCTCCCCCCACCCCAAAAAGCAAATGGGTGGGCCACCTACCAATTACGGAGACCTGCGTGCCTTTCCCCGAAGCCAGTTCTCTGTCTGGGGCCCCTGCCCTGAACTTCACACAATAGTAGGTCCCGGCATCTTCAGGACGGATGTTTGCGATGTCGATGCTGAAGTCCGTGTTGGATCCCGCGACCAGCCTCACCCCCCGGTTGGAAGCTCCTTGTGTATCGCTGTAAATGGGGGGCTGATTTCTGTCCAGCCCTTTGTACCACCGCACGCCTCCGGGTAAATTTGCCCCAGTCAATGTACACTTTAGAGTGAGGCTGTCTCCAGCTTTCACCGATACGGTTTCCGGAAGTTGTGTTACCTCCATCTTTTGTCCTGTAACAACTGAAACAAAAAGAGAGATGTTTGTGACTAGGTTTCCTCTAGAACAGTGGTTCTCAACCTGTGGGTCGGGACCCCATTTGGGGTCGAATGACCATTTCACGGGGGTCACCAAACCATGCTGTCTGCCATTTTTTTCCCTTTTCCCTAGCTGTCCTACTCCCTCTTATTGGTGGCCACACCCACTTGGGGGTCACCACAACATGGGGAACTGTATTATGGGGTCACGGCATTAGAAAGGTTGAGAATCACTGCTCTAGAAAGTGGTCACCACTCTTCTGAAGACAGAGGACCACTGGTGGTGCCTTTTCGGAGAACAGAATGACTTGCATTTCGTTGTGGCTGAGATTGTCAGAACGGAGTCGAATAAAAGAATATCAGAGTTGGAAGGGACCTTGGCGGTCTTCTAGTTCAACCCCCTGCTCAACCAGTAGACTCTACACAATTCTGGACAAAGGACTGTCCAATCTCTTCTAGAAAATCTCCGGTGATGGAGCACCCAAAAGTTCTGGAGGCAGGTTGTTCCACTGATTAATTGTTTTCACTGTCAGGAAATTCCTCCTTAGTTCTAGGTTGCTTCTCTCCTTGAGTGGTTTCCATCTGTTGCTTCTTGCCCTGTCCTCAGATAAGAAGTTTAGAGAATAGCTTGACTCCCTCTTCTTTGTGGCAGCCCTTCAAATATTGGAAGATTGCTATCGTGTTGCCCCTAATCCTTCTTTTCATTAAACTAGGTCAGGGGTAGGCAACCTTGACTCTTTTATGACTCGTGGACTTCAACTCCCAGAATTCCTGAGCCAGCCAGCTGAGGGGAAAGGGAGATGTTTCCAAGCTGAGCCATGCTGGCTCAGGAATTCTGGGAGTTGAAGTCCATCAGTCATAAAAGGGCCAAGTTTGAAGACCCTGGTTTAAATATTTTTTCCTCACGGTCACGTGATCAAAATTCAGGCATTTGGGCAGGGCTAGGTAACCTTGGCTCTTTTATGACTGGTGGACTTCAACTCCCAGAATTCCTGAGCCAGCCACGCTTAGGGGAAAAGGAGAGATTTCCAAGCTGAGCCATGCTGGCTCAGGAATTCTGGGAGTTGAAGTCCACGAGTCATGAGGAGGCCATAGTTCCCCCATGCTGGCTCAGGAATTCTGGGAGTTGAAGTCCACGAGTCATGAGGGGGCCATAGTTCCCCCATGCTGGCTCAGAAATTCTGGGAGTTGAAGTCCACCAGTCATAAAAAGGCCAAGGTTGAAGGCCCTGGTTTAAATATTTAAATATTTTTCCCTCACGGTCACGTGATCAAAATTCAGGCATTTGGGCAGGGGTAGGCGCCTTGGCTCTTTTATGACTGGTGGACTTCAACTCCCAGAATTCCTGAGCCAGCCACACTGAGGGACAAGGGAGAGGTTTCCAAGCTGAGCCATGCTGGCTCAGGAATTCTGGGAGTTGAAGTCCACGAGTCATAAAAGAGCCAAGGTTGCCTACCCCTGGCCTAGACCTACTCAATTTGTGCAACCGTTCTTCATATGTTTTAGCCTTCAGTTCCCTAATCCTCTTTGAAAGCAATGCTTGAGGATAGTCTGGTCTCCATCCTTCTATTTTCGAACATTAAAACGATAAAACTAGTAATTGTGCTCAGAAACCAGGGCAATATCCATTGGGAATAACATATTCACAATAAGCTTTAATTCAGCTTTTGATAGTGATTCAAAGATGCTTTTTCAGGAGGCAACTGGACTTTCTTTTTTTTTTCATTGAAGATGTTTCACTTCCCATCCCAGAAGCTTCTTCAGCTCTGAGTCAATGATGGGGAAATAGAAGGATTTATACTCCTTGCAGACAGCTAGTCATTTGCCTTCTTTTAGAGAGTCATTGAGGCCATTTGGAGGTTTAGCTGTCCTCAAAGTGGCCCCAATGACCCTCTAAAAGAATGCAAATGGCCAGCTGTCCGCAAGGAGTATAAATCTTTCCATTCCCCACCATTCAGTCAGAACCTGAAGAAGCTTCCTGGATGAGAAGCGAAACATCTTCAAAGAAAAACAAGGACGTCCAGCTGCCACCTGAAAAAGCACCTTTGGGACAACCAGGGCCTGGATGATTGACAACCTATTCTCCAAAGCGCCTGAAGGCAGGACAAGAAGCAACGGATGGAAACTAATCAAGGAAAGAAGCAACCTGGAACTAAGGAGAAACTTCCTGACAGTGAGAACAATTAACCAGTGGAACAACCTGCCTCCAGAAGCAGTGAATGCTCCAACACTGGAAGTTTTTAAGAAGAGACCGGACAGTCATTTGTATGAAATGGTATATAGGCTTTCCTGCCTGATCAGGGGGTTGGACTAGATGACCTCCAAGGTCCCTTCCAACTTTATTATTATTACTACCTCCATAGACATTTTGGTAGTGACATTTTTGACTTTTGTACACTCTTCAACACCAACCCGATGTAAATCACCTTGCGATAGGTAGTCCCCAACTTATGACAACAGCTTAGGACGACCGGAACAATACAGGTCGTCTTCAATTTAACTGTTCATTTAGTGACTGTTCAAACTTACGACAGCCCTGGAAAAAAAGCGACATCACCATTTTTCACACTTAATGACCGTTTTCGGCTTTCTCAGGGTCACGTGACCAAAATTCAGCAACTGGCGACCGACTCGTATTTATGACGGTCGCCGTGTCCCCTGGGGGGAGGTCACGTGATCCCCTTTTGTGACCTTCTGACAAGCCAGGTCAATGGGGAAGCCAGACTCACTTAACAATTGTGTGATGAACTTGACAACCGCGGTGGTTCCACTTAGCAACGGTGGCCAGAAAGGTCGTAAAATGGGGCAAAACTCACTTGACTAACGTCTTCCTTAGCAACAGAAATGTTGAGCTCAAGTTATGGTCGTTAAGCTGAGGACGATCTGTTTACAACCTCATCAATCAGCGATGAGGTTTGTTAAGCGAGATGCGCCCCATTTTATGGCCTTTTTTCGCTGGGATGGTTAAAAGAATCACATGGTCATTAAGTGAATCGGGCTTTCCCCGCTGACTTTGCGGGTGAGGCTAGGAAGGCTACACATGGCTGTCACATGACCTCGGGACGCTACAACTGGCACAAATACACACTGGTGGCCAAGTGGCTGAACTGCAGTCACTTGATCACAGGGATGTCGTGACCATCATAAATGTGAGGACCAGTCCCCCCCCCCCACCGTCGCTTTTTCAGCACTGTTGCAACGTCAGTCGCTAAACCAGTGGTTCTCAACCTGTGGGTCGGGACTCCATTTGGGGTTGAACGACCATTTCACGGGGGTCGCCAAACAACGCAGTCCGCCATTTTTTTCCCCCTTTTCCTTAGCTGTGCTACTCCCTTTTATTCTGTTGGCTTTTGAAAGCCAATAGAATAGACTCTCTTGAATAGAGGCTAATTCTATTGGCTTTCAAAAGCCAATAGGAATTGTCCAGGCTGTCTCTGCCCTGCTGAGCCCGCCAAAAGTCCCCTTCTGCAAACGGTGCTGCACCAGTTGAGTAGTCCTCGACTTACGACCGGTTGAATAGTCCTCGACTTATGACCGGTTGGAGGTCACGGCATTAAAAAGATTGAGAACCACTGTGCTAAGCAAACGATCGCATGTTAAGGATTTACCCATGCTCCATTTTGAAGCGATGCGTCTGCTCAGGAACGATGAGAATTGAAGTCCAATTTACATTTGGAGAGAACAAGAAGTCCTTGACTTACGATTGATTGATTAATGATTGTCCAAAGTTACAAACAGGCAGCTCCAGAGCTACTTACAGCTGTTTCTAGAATTACAAAAGTGGTACACACACATACACATACATACACACACACACACACACAGAGGTGATTGCATTATCAGGCCCTGCCTTGGCAATGAGTTCACCTCTGCAATTCACACAATGACGACGAAGGGATTTTATTGTGTTTATGATTTTATTATGCTTGAGCATCATAAAATCGGGAATTTGTTTTTCTGTACTTCCTTACGCCTGGTACTGAGATTTGAGCCTGTTCTGTCCCAGCCTACATGAGTCCTGGTTATGCTCACAAGGAGAAACCCCTCTTCCAAGAAACAGGCAGGAACCACAAGAAAAAACCAACCCCTTTTATTTTCACAGCCCTGAGTCAATGTCCAAGGAAAGCAAACACAGTCTACAGAAACTCGATCCTCAACACAAACGGCGGCCTTCAGCAATCAGCACCTCCCACACCTTCCCTTTTATAATTCAGCCAAGGCGTGGTTTCCTAACGCCTTCTCCTTTGCCTTTGGAGTCGCCCCATTGCATTCCTCTGTCCTACTCGCTTCTCTTGCCTGCGCTTTCGTGCATCCGGGATTTGTCCCAGCTGTTCTTCATCACTGTCCAACTCAGGCTCCCAGCACAGCTGTGTCTCAGCCTGAGCGCAAGTAGAGGGGCCAGGCTCTCGTCCGACTAAGTCTTGGTTTTCCAGTGCTTACATCTGATTTTCAGAAAAAAACCCCAAACCCCACGCATTGGATGAAATGGATTCATTTAACGGCCTGGCATTTGCTTAACCACTGCGGAGTTCACTTAACAACCGCTATAAAAAAGTAGTTGAAACTTTGAATCCGGTTACGGGATGCCTTGACGTAAGATTCCAACAACGTATAGGTAGTATTCAACTTCGTTTAGTGACCGTTCAAAGTTACAACGGCACTGAAAAAGATATTTCACACTTACGACCGCTGCCGCATCCCCAGGGTCATGTGATTTACATTCAGATGCGTGGCTACTGACTCGTATGTATGACCGTTGCAGCATCCCCCAGGGGTCACATGATCCCCTTTTGCGAACTTCTGACAAGCCAAGTCAATGGGGAAGCCAGATTTGTTTAACAGCGGTGTTACTCATTTAACAACGGCAGCGATTCACTTAGCAAAATGCAGCCAGAAAAGTCGTAAAATGGGGGCGAAACTCACTTAGCCAATTTTCTCGCTTAGCAGCAGGAATCCTGGGCTCCATTGTGGCTGTAAGTCAAGGACCACCAGTGTAACTTGTTAATTGCAAACTCAACTACCGTCATAAGTCGAGGACTATCGCTAACGACAACGGAAGAATTGGTTTAAATCTGCCCTCCGTTCCTATTAAGGCAACTATAAAACCATTCCCGGACTTTTAGTTCCCTGTTGGTTTAGTAAAGAGCATCATCAAACTGTCTGCCTCAAGCACCTTGCAAAGGTAGAAAAACTGGATCATAAAATTGATTTTATGGCACTTTAAAGAAAAATGAAAACATCGTATTTTACAGATGATGGTAATTGCATCGGACTAGTGAAGATGCCAGGCTGCTGAATTCAAAGGAAGATTTTTCCTTCCTTGAAATAATATAATACCATTTAAGAATGTTTCATTGCAACATTAATTTCTTCTTAGAGTTTAAATCTGTTGCACGGTGCTATTTCTTAACATTGGGAATGTTTCTTGCTTTCTGTTCACTGTGAATAGGATTTGCTTATTTTTAAGAGGGCAACACTGAACGCAACAAGCGCCACCGTTCCTTGCAACGAAACACTTTCCAGAGCAAAAAGCTTTGTGCATTTTATGTTGCATTTGAAGCATGCATCCCCTCTCACAGTTACTTAATGCCAGTCACTGTGGGAGGGAGCTTGGAGCCTCATTTAAATATGAGCCAAAAGTGTGTAGCAGCAGCCCAAAAAAGCCAATGCAATCTTTGGTTGCGTAAACAGAGAGACAGAATTAGGATCGTGTGAAGTATTAATACCGCTTTACAAAGCCTTAGTAAGGCCACACTTGGAATACTGCATCCAGTTCTGGTCACCGTGATATAAAAAAGATGTTGAGACTCTAGAAAGAGTGCAGAGATGAGCAACTGAGATGATTAGGGGACTGGAGGCTAAAACATATAAGGAACGGCTTCTGGAATTGGGTATGTCCAGTTTAATGAAAAGAAGGACTAGGGGGAACATGATAGCAGTCTTCGAATATCTCAGGGGCTGTCCCAAAGAAGAGGGAGTCAAGCTATTCTCCAAAGCACCTGAAGGCAGGACAAGAAGCAACAGATGGAAACTAATCAAGGAGAGAAGCAACCTAGAACTAATGAGAAACTTCCTGACAGTGAGAACAATTAACCAGTGGAACAACCTGCCTCCAGAAGTTGTGAATGCTCCATCACTGGAGGCTTTAAAAAAGAGACTGGATAACCATTTATCTGCAATGGTATGGGGTCTCCTGCTTGAGCAGGGGGTTGGACTAGAAGACCTCCAAGGTCCCTTTCAACTCTATTGTTCTATGTTCCTCTATCCCCCAGGTTTTTTTAAACACACTGTCACACAAATGGAAAAGATGCTCAGAGGCCCTGTGGCTGCCGGATACAAAATTGTTTTGGGCATCTTATTGAATACAAAGAGTAAACCCAATCTCCAAACTTTCTTAACATTGAACGGCAGGTAAAGCGTACAATTTTGCTACCCAATGCTTCGAGCAATCTGTTTCCACACTGTGTAATCGCCCTTCATATTCCATAATTAGGCTTTTTAACAAATGCACTTTTATGTAACCAAAAAAAAGAGCCACGTGGTTTTGGGATAATGTACCGCGTGCCGCTGAATTCCAGAGCTGGTAGTAGGGATGAGAATAAATTAGTGTCGGTGAATAAATCACGGGAGCTCAGAAACTTCCCTGATTCTTCTAGGATCAAGGTGGACATCAGAGAGAGTTGAAGATGCAACTTTTGGATTCAAGGAAGGCCATGGTTTTCCCAGTTGCAATGAATGGCTGTGAAAGTTGGACCCCAAGAAAGGCTGAGCGCCAAAGAATGGAGGCCTTTGAACTCTGGTACTGGAGAAGACTCCTGCGAGTCCCCTGGATTGCAAGGCAATCCAACCGGTCAGTCCTAAAGGAGATCAACCCTGACTGCTCTTTAGAAGGCCAGATCCTGAAGTTGAAACTCAAGGACTTTGGCCACCTAATGAGAAGGAAGGACTCACTGGAGAAGAGCCTGATGCTGGGGAAGATGGAGGGCAAGAGAAGAAGGGGACCATGGAGAAGGAGGTGACTGGATGGAGTCCCTGAAACAGGAGGCGTGAGCTTCAATGGACTCCAGAAGATGGTAGAGGACAGGAAGGCCTGGAGGAACGTTGTCCATGGAGTTGCGATGGGTAGGACACGACTTCGCAACTAACAATAACAAATGAAGGTCTTCTGTGGAAGGACAGGTCCTGAAGCTGAAGCTCAAATATTTTGACCACCAAATGAGAAGACTCCTTGGAAAAGACCCTGATGTTGGGGAAGATGGAAGGCCAAAGGAGAAAGGGATGGCAGAGAGGGGGAGATGGTTAGATAGGGTCAATGATGCAATGAACGTGAATCTGGGAAAACTCTGGGAGATGATGGAGGATGGGGGGGAGGATGCTGGTTTGCGATGATCCATGGGGTCACAAAGTTGAATATGACTGGAGATAGATGATGTCGTATCTCTCCCCCTTTGTGGAGAGACGGCTGTTCAGTTTTGACCTAGATGGCCTCTTTGATCCCTCATCTATGTCAAAATTGAGCGGTCCTCTCTCAACAGAGGGGGAGGGATACGGCATCACCTATCTCCAGTCTACCACACAGTCCTTTCAGCAGTCCCAAGAAGGCTCCACACCCATTTGCACCACTCAGGTGACCTTGAGGATCCAGACAAACCTCCAGGTGGCCTCAATGACTCTCTTAAAGGAATGCAAATGACCAGCTGTCTGTAAGGAGTATAAATCCTTCCCTTCCCCACCATCCAGTCAGAGCTGAAGAAGCTTCTTGGATGAGAAGCGAAACGTCTTCAAAGGAAAAAGAAGAAGGTCCAGTTGCCTCGTGAAAAAGCATCTTTGGGACAACCAGGACCTGGAGTGGGCAAATTCTTTTTTTCACCCATCACAAAGCACATCAATCCTTCCTCCGGTTGGAAAAAAAAAACACCCCAATGCTTGAATCCGCCAAAAGGATGCATTCGCAAAGCGTTCCTGACTTTCGCTAAACAATGATATCACAGTTTGTTGTGTCGTGCAAACATCCCCACTGTTTGGGTCACGCTTGGCGAGCAAGATGCAAATGGAGGATTTTAGGCCCATTAAAAGCATAATGGGTTTAAACAGCGATGAGCCTGTTTCACGAGTGAAAAAGCTATAAAAATAGTTTCACAGCTGTCTCTCTAATATTATCGTAGGCGTCGGAAAGGGCCAATTCCACCGAGAAGATATTGTACATCACGCCCGAAAGAAGCTGGTTTTCCAGCAATTTTCTGCCAAGAAAATTGAAAAATCAAGCCTCTTGGGCCGACAGCCCCAGATTAAAATGAAATAGCAATATCTGGAGCGACTATATTTTTGCATTCATTCCCAAATCCACGCTAGGCGGATCAATTTCGGGGCCGGTGGGCCTGTGGCGAGAACGTCTTACGATCACATTCACAAAATGGCGCCCCCACTGTGGGCATGGCCAGGCGTAACATGCCCTGTTTAGCAGGGGGGGGAGCACCCTTCCAAACAAAGCTGCATTGTTGTTCTTTTCCCAAAAGGGCTCCAAAATTGATTCAGGGCTCAGAAACAGGTTAACCAATGAGAATTATCCAACGGTAATCGCTTATTATTTCTTCATTTTAATAATTAAGAATATCTATACAGGCAGTCCTCAACTTACGACTAGAACTGAGGGCAATGTTTTCTGTTGCTAAGCCAGACAGTTGTTCAGCTTGCTTAGCCCCATTTTACGACCTTTCTTCCCACAGTTGTTAAGTCAATCAGTGCAAACGGGGATCAAATGATCCCGGAACACTGCAACCGTCATAAATATGAATCAGTTGCCAAGCTTCCAAATTTTGATTGCATAACTTTGGGGATGCTGCAACAGTCATGTGAAAAAAGGTCAGAAGTCAATTTTTTCAATGGTGGTGTAACTTTGGTTACTCCTGTTGTAAATCCAGGACCACCTCTAGGCATTAAAAAGGGGCTGAGCTTTGATTGGGTCGCCATCTTGACTTCTCTTCACCTCCTTCAGAAGGTTTCTGAAGAATATTTGAAAAATTGGCAGAATTTAAGGCGAGTTTTTCAAGCTCAGCAAGTTGAAGAGGAGTGGACTTCAACTCCCAGAATTCCCTAGCCAGCTATGCTTTGAGACAGGTAGACTTCAATTCCCAGAATTCCTCAGCCTGCGTGCTTTAAGATGGGTGGACTTCAACTCCCAGAATTCCTCAGCCAGTCATGCTTTGAGACAGGTGGACTTCAACTCCCAGAATTCTTCAGCCAGCCATGCTTTGAGATAGGTGGACTTCAACTCCCAGAATTCCCCAACCAGCCATACTTTCAGATAGGTGGACTTCAACTCCCAGAATTCCCCAGTTAGCCAGGCTTTAAAAGGGATGGACTTCAACTCCCACAAGTCCCCAGCTAGCCAGGCTTTAAAAGGGATGGACTTCAACTCCCAGAAGTCCTTAGCCTGTGTGCTTTAAAAGGGGTGGACTTCAACTCCCAGAATTCCCCAGCTAGCCATGCTTTAAAAGGGGTGGACTTCAACTCCCAGAAGTCCTCAGCCTGCATCCCTTAAGATGGGTGAACTTCAACTCCCAGAATTCCTCAGCTAGCCATGCTTTGAGATAGGTGGGCTTCAATTCCCAGAATTCTCCAGCTAGCCATGCTTTAAAAGGGGTGGACTTCAACTCCCAGAAGTCCTCAGCCAGTCATGCTTTGAGATGGGTGGACAACTCCCAGAAGTCCTCAGCCTGCATCCTTTAAGATGGGTGAACTTCAACTCCCAGAATTTCCTCAGCCAGTCATGCTTTGAGTGGACTACAGTTCCCAGAATTCCTCAGCCATTTCCCCTGCTGCCTGGGGAATTTTGGGAGTTGAAATTCACCCATTTTAAAGCCCACAGGCTGAGGAAATTGGGAATCGAAGTCCACCCCTCTTTAGCTTGCCCAGTTTGGAAAAACACAGATTTAAATGACTACAGAAAACAATCTGTGTCTCTTCCCCTCTCTCCCTTGGGAAGAACAACAAGCAGAGAGAGTCCATTTATTTCCATTAAGGGACGAACACGCCATCTTGCCCTTTCCGCTGGGTGAAAGCAGAAAAGCTGACAACGTGCTTAATTTTAGATCTGCTCTGCCACCAGGCGCCTTTCAGCTCGGCTGCAGAGTGCCAGTGATGGGGATACAAGTCAAAGCCATTATTTTTAGCGCAAGAGAGTGGCGCCCATTATCCCCCCCCACCCAACTATCAGGAACTGACTGTGTAGAAATGGCCATTAATTAAGATGCTGTCGCTTCTGGCTGGCCAAGGTCCATAAATTGCCTTTGAGAGCGTTAGCACTTCGCACGCAGCTCTGTCAGAGGGTTGAGGGCGGCCGAAGCTTGCAGCGGCTTTAAGAGCTGCCTTCGCCAACAATAGGTTGACTTACAGCCGTTCATTTAATGACGGTCTGAAGTTACCCCGCTGCTGAAAAGAAATGACTCGTGACCCTCTCTCACACTTAGTTAAAAAATCCAAGAAAATATTCAACTAAAACTTTGATTTCTACTCCTCAGAGCAAAAATTGGGAAGGATCTATTACAGTGTTTCTCAACCTTGACCATTTTAAGGCGTGTGGACTTCAATTCCCAGAATTCCACAGCCAGCATTGCTGGCTGTGGAATTCTGGGAGTTGAAGTCCACAGCCTTAAAATGGTCAAGGTTGAGAAACACTGTGTTAGAAATATATCCAGTAGCAGTGTTTCTCAACCTTGACCATTTTAAGGCATGTGGACTTCAACTCCCAGAATTCCACAGCCAGCAATGCTGGCTGTTGAAGTCCACATGCCTTAAAATGGTCAAGGTTGAGAAACACTGAGCTAAAACATCTTCGTGCCTGGAGAATTTGATTTCTTTGTTTTCAAAGCAAAATGAAAAATTATTTAGAGCAGTGTTTTTTCGAACATTGCAATTTTAAGATATGTGGATTTATTTACTTATCCCATTATCCTGGGGCCCTTATATTCGCCTTCATTCGTATGTGGACTTCAGCTCCCAGAATTCCCCAGCTGTTGGCTAGAGAATTCTGGGGGTTGAAGTCCAGTAACCTTTCTCAACGTCAGAACATTGGGCTAAACCAGGGGGAGGCAACCTCGGCTCTTTTATGACTCGTGGACTTCAACTCCCAGAATTCCTGAGCCAGTATGGCTCAGCTTGGAAACCTCTCCCGTTTTCCTCAGCATGGCTGGCTCAGGAATTCTGGGAGTTGAAGTCCACAAGTCATCAAGGGAGCCATAGTTCCCCCATGCTGGCTCAGGAATTCTGGGAGTTGAAGTCCATGAGTCATAAAAGTGCCAAGGTTGCCTACCCCTGGGCTACACTTATAGTCCTCGGCATACAACAATTTACTTAGTGACTGCTCAAAGTTACAACGGCCCTGAAAAAAGTGACTTATGACCATTTTTCACACTTACGACCGTTGCAGCATTCCCCAGGGTCACGTGATCAAAATTTAGATGCTAGGAAACTGCCTCATATTTACCTCATCTTTGTAGGGCCCCCGGGTCACGGGATCCCCTTTTGCCACTTTCAGACAAGCAAAGTCAATGGGGGGAATCCAGATTCACTTAACGACCGGGTTACTGACGTAAAAAGGCTTCACTGCGATTCACTTCACAGCTGTGGCAAGAAAGGTCGCAAAATGGGGTCACACTCACTTAACAACTGTCTTGCTTAGCAATGGGAGTTTTGGGCTCAGTTGTGGTCGTAAGTTGAGGACTACCTTTAGAGGTAGTCCTCGACGTACGACCATTCATTTAGTGGCCGTTCAAAATTACAACGGCACTGAAAAAAGCGACGTATGACCGCTTTTTCCCACTTACGAGCATTGTAGCATCCCCCAGGGATTGCAAAATTCGGACACACTTGGCAACTGACTCATATTTATGACGGTCACGGTGTCCTGGGGATCGTGTTTTCTCCTTTTGCGACCTTCTGACGAACAAAGTCAAGGGGGAAGCTGGACTCACTTAACAACCATGTTACTAACGTAATAGCTGCAGTGATTCACTTAACAACTGTGGCGGGAAACGTCGTAAAATGGGGCAAGACTCCCTTAACAACTGTCTCGCTTAGCGAAGGGAATTTTTGGGCTCAACTGTGGTCGTAAGGCGAGGACTGCCTGGAAACAGCGATAGAAATTATGTTATTTAACTGCTGTCTGGGGAAGACACCATCTCTTGCAAAAGGTTAACAGGGCTTAATAAAAGAGGCCTCCACTTGTAGTTATTTAAAAGTGGAGGGCAGTGATTTTAAACCTCTGTGAGGTAATTTTTTTTCCACCCTGGCTGGCTTCACACAAGGGACCGTAAACTAGTTTGTAAATCATAGTTTAAAGCCGACTTCAGGGGCCCTGAACCGCCCAAACCTTAGCTGTGGTTTTAACAGTTGTAATTATCAACTTGTCAGAAAGGAGAAATGATTAAGTATCCGATCGGTGGGCACTGCTATTAATTATATTAACATGCTAATTTAATAATATCAACGGGGCATTAATATTCATCCCGTTAATCCGTCCCTTAATTCAATATTGGTATTAATATGTCAACTCGTTTGTAGTTTTAATGCATGTAATTGGAAAAAAAGACCCCTTTGACCTGAATCCACCCCCTACGTATTGAGGGGAAGTTATCGTGGTCAGCTTACACTGCTTAGCATTTTAATGAATCGGAGAAATGTTGACTGCTCACCAAATTGTGATTTAAAACAGACCAAATTGCAATCATTCGTCTAGGGAGCATTCGAAATTACAACGATACCAAAAAAAAACCAACAAAAAACCCTGGCACAACCACTTTTCACACTTACGACCAGTCCTCACACTTATGCCCATGGCAGCATCCCAGTGGTCACATGATCAAAATTCAGAGGCTTGGCCATTGGCTTGTATTTTATCTTAGTTGCAGTGTCCTGCGGTCATCTAAACCCCTATTCTATTCTATTCTATTCTATTCTATTCTATTCTATTCTATTCTATTCTATTCTATTCCATTCCATATTTTCTATTCTATTCTATTCTATTTTCTATTCTATTCTATTCTATTCTATTCTATTCTATTCTATATTCTATTCTATTCTATTCTAGATGACCTCCAAGGTCCCTTCTATTCTGTTCTGTTCTATTCTGTTCTATTCTATTCTATTCTATTCTATTCTATTCTATTCTACATTCTATTCTATTCTATTCTACATTTTATTCTATTCTACATTCTATTCTATATTCTATTCTATTCTATTCTATTCTACATTCTATTCCATTCTACATTCCATTCTACATTCTATTCCATTCTATTCCATTCTATTCCATTCCATTCCATTCCATTCCATTCCAATTCCATTCCATTCCATTCCATTCCATTCTATTCTATTCTACATTCTATTCCAGCGGTTCTCAACCTATGGGTCGCGACCCCATTTGGGGTCGATCGACCTCTTTTGTGGGGTCGCCAAACGCGGCGATCCGCCATTTTGTCCCCTCCGGGGGCGCGCCGCGCCTCCGAGGGGGCAGTGTCGCGCACGCGCGCCGCGCGTGGGGGCGGCGGCGCGCCTCCGGGGGACACCACCGCGCATGCGCGCCGTGCGTGGGGGCGGCGCCGCGCCTCCAGGGGTGGCGCCGCGCATGCGTGCCGTGCGCGGGGGCCCCGCCCCATGCGCGCCGCGCACGGGGGGTGGCGCCGCGCATGCGCGCCATGCGCGGGGGCCCCTCCCCCATGCGCGGCCGCGCCGCGCATGCGCACGTTTGTGTGACGGGGGTCGCCGTCACACAAACGTTGAGAACCGCTGTTCTATTCCATTCCATTCCATTCTATTAAGATATAGTACTTAGACTTATATACCACTTCACAGTGCTTTACAGCCCCCTCTAAGCGGTTTGCAGAGTCAGCCTATTGCCCCTAATAATCTGGGTCCTCATTTTACCAACCTCGGAAGGCCGGAAGGCCGAGTTAACCTTGAGCCGAAGGTTGGGCAAAACCGTTTTAACAACTGTCTCGCTTAGTGACAGAAATTTCAGCTTCAGTCAGGGGTCGTACGTCGAAGATTACCTGAACAGCTTGGTTGATTCTTTTTTTTTTCTTCCCCCGAGCGGAGAGGTGAAACGTTCAGCCCTGCAATTAACTTAAATGCATCTCCTGCCCCTTTGTGACACCTGCGCGGTCCCTGAGACTCATCAAGAAGCGATAGGAGGGAAAAAAAAATCCAGAGCTATTTTTAAAGCCATGGAATCAGTGTATTTAGAAGTGAATTTTAATTAAGTCTGCACGGCAGGTTGCATTCCAATAATGCTGTTCTTCATCTCTCTCCCTCCCCACACCATCCCAAAAGGCTGCCTCTGAGTGCGACGGAGCAGAGCTAACCGGGAAATCTGTAATGCGACATACAAGTTATTTATTTATTTTTAAACTTCACCAGCCAGCCATCCTATCGTATGATAACTCTGGACGGCTTGCCATATGATAAGATAAAACCGTATAAAACCGAATGATATAAACGCAATGCAGGCAGGCCTCGACTTACAACCGTGGGTTTGGTGACCGTCGCAGCATCCCCAAGGTCAAAATTAAGACGCTCGGAAACTGACTCGCATTTATGACGTTTGCAGGTCACGTGATCCCCCTTTGGGAAACTTCTGACAAGCAAAGTCAACGGAGGAACCCAGATTCACTTAACGACCGTGGCTAGAAAGGTCGTAAAAGGGGGCAAAGCTCACTTCAACCTCTATCTCGCTTAGCAACAGAAGTTTTGGGCTCAGACTGTGGCCTTCTGATGGCTGATTCGGTCGAAAGGGATTTGCAGATGATGGTTGGCCAAACTCTCTCGCAGATCCTTGTCACTCTGCAAACCCAATCTTTTCATTTGGATTCATTCTGTGCAATTAACTGTTCCACAAATTGCTCGGTTTGTAATCAGCGTGTGTGCAAAACAAGCCAGGTTGTGGCCTAGGCCCTAGGGCAGGGGTCCTCAAACTTGGCAAACTTTAAGACTTGTGGACTTCAACTCCCAGAATTCCTAGCTGGCTGAGGAATTCTGGGAATTGAAGTCCACAAGTCTTAAAGTGGCCACAGTTGAAGACCCCTGCCCTATTCAAGGAATTTTGGCTATTTAACTTCAAGCTGGAATTTAAGCCGATCGTGGCTTGGCAGAACGTATGAACTAAGCACCTGCAGCTCGTCCTCCACTTACAACAGTCCATTTAGTGACCGTTCAAAGTTACAACGGCACTGAAAAAAGTGACTTAGGACCGTTTTTCACACTTAAGACAGTTGCAGCATCCCCCGTGGTCACGCAATTTACATTCAGATACTTGGCAATGGGTTCACATTTAGGACTGTTTCAGTGTCCCGTGATCCCCTTTTGTGACCTCCTGACAAGCAAAGTCAATGGGGAGGCCAGATTCACTTAACAACCGTGTCATTAACTTCATAACTGCAGTGGTTCACCTTAGCAAATGTAGCAAGAAAAGTTGTAAACTGGGGCAAAACCAGTGGTGGGATTCAGCCGGTTCACACTGGTTCGGTAGAACCGGTAGCTAAATTTTGCTGAATTTGGAGAACCGGCTGAATGCACACTGCTTCTGGAAGTCCAGTCGAGGCCTCCCAGGCCTAGAATGGCCCGCCAAAAGTGCATGGATGCCACTTCCGGAAGTCCATTCTAGGTCTCGGAGGCCAGGAGAAGGCCTCCCAGGCCTAGAACGGCCCGCTGGAAGTGCATGGATGCTACTTCCAGAAGTCCATTCTAGGTCTCGGAGGCCAGGAGAACACCTCCCAGGCCTAGAACGGCCTCCCAGATGTGCATGGATGCCACTTCCGGAAGTCCATTCTAGGTCTCGGAGGCCAGGAGAAGGCCTCCCAGGCCTAGAACGGCCCACTGGAAGTGCATGGATGCCACTTCCGGAAGTCCATTCTAGGTCTCGGAGGCCAGGAGAAGGCCTCCCAGGCCTAGAACGGCCCACCGGAAGTGCATGGATGCCACTTCCGGAAGTCCATTCTAGGCCTCGGAGGCCAGGAGAAGGCCTCCCAGGCCTAGAACGGCCTGCTGGAAGTGCATGGATGCTACTTCCGGAAGTCCATTCTAGGTCTTGGAGGTCAGGAGAACACCTCCCAGGCCTAGAACAGCCTCCCAGATGTGCATGGATGCCACTTCTGGAAGTCCCTTCTAGGCCTCGGAGGCCCAGGCCTGCATCCAATAAGAGAACCAGTTGTTCAGGTATTTGAATCCCGCCACTGGGCAAAACTCACTTAACAACTTTCTCATAAACTCTGGGCTCAACTGTGGTTGTAATTCAAGGACTTAGTAATTGGTAGCCTTCTGTATTTTGGGGAGGGTTTTTTTTGAGCCCAGTTTGGTTCCAGCAGTGTTTATTTGGAGTGTGCTTAGATTTAATTCCCATCATCTTGACCTATTTTTCTACAAATTCTTATTTTTTAATCTTTCCCTGCATGGCTGTGTAACTTAAGCCACTCCGTCCCAGTGGGTATATTTTTTTTTCAGACCTAAATCCACCTTCCTGTTATTTCCACTTTGCACAACGTTGGCAAACATCTTTCCTTGCCATTTTAGGAAGAGCAGCAGGAATCAAAGCGTGCCAGATATGGGTAACTGGAGGAATGCAGTTTTGGGGAACACAGCACACACCGAGAATTAACAGGATCAGCTGTCCCCATGAGACCAGTTGCCTGTGACATCAAGCAAGGAGAGTCTGCAACAGCAGATATGCCAAACCTAGAATGCAAGCTACAAACGCACTCACAAAAATGCGTTTGTGCGTTCAAATGTTCGGGAACATAGCATTACAAGCCTGGAAGGGACCACGGAGGTCATCTTATCCAGCCCACTGACCAAGGCAGCAGTCCTTATGCCATCATGGACAAATGGTTGCCAAATCCCTTCTTGTAAACCTCCAGTGATGGAGCACCCACAACTTCTGACGGCAAGCCATTCCACTGATTAATTGTCCTCACTGTCAGGAAATTTCTCCTTACTTCTAGGTTCTCCCAAAGGTGCTTTTTCAAGAGGTAACTGGACTTTCTTGTTTTTCTTTGAAGACGTTTCACTTCTCATCCAAGAAGCTTCTTCAGCTCTGACTGAATGGTGGGGAACGGAAGGATTTATATGCCTTGCAGACAGCTGGTCATTTGCATTCTTTTAGAGTCGTTGAGGCCACTTGCCAGAGGCCGGCACTTGGAGCCCTCTCTATGGGCACACATATAGCTTTAATTATAAATCTCATATTCTGGATTCCCTCCCCCTGGCAAAACTGGAGGGACTAGAACAGTGGTGGCGAACCTATGGTACAGGTGCCAGAGGCGGCACTCAGAGCCCTCTCTGTGGGCACGCGCGCCGTCGCCCCAGTCCTGGGCCTTCAGCTGGGTTTTATAAAACCTTTTCGCTTTAGGCCTCCGCCGCCGTGTGCAAAAAAAAAAAAAGAGTTCAATCAATCAGTCAATTTCAACTTCTCGCGGGGAAAAAAAAGTTCTTGCAAATTTGGAATTAATTGATTGAACTTTTTAGTCCCACCCAGTCTGCTGTTACCACCGCAGCCACGCCCACCCAATGGGCCACACCCACCCAATGGCCACACCCACCCAGCACCCAATGATGCATAAGTGGGTTTTGGGTTGCAGTTTGGGCACTCGGTCTCTAAAAAGTTCACCATCACTGGACTATTACTTCTAGGTTGTATTGCTTTTGGGCAAGCTTCCATCCATTATTTCTTGTCCTGCCTTCTGATGCCTTAGACTACTAGAGCAGTGTTTCTCAACCTTGACAATTTTAAGGCATGTGGACTTCAACTCTCAGAATTCCACAGCCAGCATTGCTGGCTGTGGAATTCTGGGAGTTGAAGTCCACATGCCTTAAAATTGTCAAGGTTGAGAAGCACTGTACTAGAGAATAAGTCAACCCCCTCCTGTTTGTGGCAACCCCTCAAATAATGGACGACTGCTATGATGTCCCCCCCCCTAGTCCTTCTATTCACTAGATTAGACTAGACAGACCCATTTCCAGCAACCGTTCTTCATATGTTTTAGCCTCCAATCCCCTGATCCTCTTTGTTGCTCTTCTCTGCACTCTTTCTAGAGTCTCCACATCTTTTATATATTGTGATGAGCAGAACTGGGTGCAGGATTCCAAGGCACGTTCCAAATTACAATGGCATCCTGGATCACTCAGGATCTTTCTGAATTGCAATTTTTTTCTCCCTGGGATATTTGCAGATCGTTTGTTTCAGCCTCGCTTGCAAGTCCCACAAGACGTCTTGCCTCTTGCCTCTTTCTCTTCATCGTAATCATTAAAAAGGTACTTGGTTTTTTTGGGTGGGTATGTGTATGTGTTGATTTATCCTCTGGATGTTAACTCCTGTTTTTTGCTCTCAAATATTGCCAGGTGCTTCCTTTTCACTCGGGGGCCCTGCTAACCGAACACTAATTGGCAATTAAGGACTGCAGGCACTGGGAAGCCAGTTTTCACCCCAATGTGTAGGAAATCAAGATATGTCATGTAGGTAACCGAAATATAGTTTGCTGGAAGAGTCGGGTTTCAAAATAAAAAAAAAAAGAATTCTGTAAACAACGCTATGCTGAAAAAAATAAAAATCAATAGGAAGTAGATTAACACTTCTAGCTTTAGAGTACGTTGAAGGGTGTAAAAAGCTTCTGATCATTAAATTACACTTATTAAAGTGCAGAAGGAACAGGGAACTTAAGTGCTTGCATGGTTAGTCCTCCACGTATGATAGTGTGCTGACCCAGGGCACAGCACCGAGGCAATGCACCCAGCTCCCACGTTTCTGGCAAGCCTCCAAACACAGGAAGACACACACACCTTCAGCCGCCTCTGGCTGCAAGTAGTTTCACAGTCTAATTAGGAGAGGAATTTACTCAAGGCCACGGAGATAACAAGGAATGACACGTACATCATAAACCTAACGCTTGCCTGAACAGTTTCCAAAGGGAAGCCAAAATACAGTCCGAGATCTTTGAACAGCCAAGCAACGTTGTCAGCCAGTCCAATGGTCAGAGTTTCCGGGTTTCCAAGCAGAAGTCACAGAACAAGAGATCAGCAACAACCCACACAAAATTCCAAGGAATCAGCGTTTGTTCCCGACAAATGCCTCTCCCCACAGCGTCTCCTTAAGTCTCAGTCTCCAGGTGTTCTTTGTGGAGAGGGGTGGGATGCTCTCCTCCCAAGTAGTTGAGCCTGCCTGCGTAATTCCCTCCTGTCCACTCTCCGTGCTCTAGGACAGTGGTGGCGAATCTATGGCATGCATGCCAGAGGCGGCACTCAGAGCCCTGTCTGTTGGCACGCGTGCCGCCACCTGCAGCAGGTCCATCAGGCCACCACCACTGCCCAGAGCAGGAGCTCTGCTCAGCACAAAGGAGGCGAAGCGGCTGACTAGCAAGCTTGAGTAGAGGTGGTAGAGCAGAGGTCACCAACCATTATCGATTGGTGGACTGGAAGAAAAAGGAGGGGGAAGTATTTTACATGTGCGTGTGTATGCACGGGGCCGTGAGTATGCACACGCTGCAAATGAGGCGGGGCTAGTGCCTGCATGATACTCACTAGCCCTGCCCCATTCTTGCTTGGTGCAGCACCTTGTATCTGCACCCCGCGACGCAGCAGTGGCCGTTTTTGCGCCCCTGGTTTTTGCGTGCCCGCCCCCGAGGGCACCACAATGCTGATGGGCCCCAGGGCACTTCGCGATAAATAAGTGGGTTTTGGGTTGCGGTTTGGGCCCTCAGTCTCTAAAATAGTGGTTCTCAACCTGTGGGTCGAGACCCCATTTGGGGTTGAACGACCATTTCACGGGGGTCGCCAAACAACACAGTCCGCCATTTCCCCCCCCTCTTTTCCTTAGCTGTGCTACTCCCTTTTATTCTATTGGCTTTTGAAAGCCAATAGAACAGACTCTCTTGAATAGAGTCTAATTCTATTGGCTTTCAAAAGCCAATAGGAATTGTCCGGGCTGTCTCTGCCCTGCAGAGCCCGCCAAAAGTCCCATTCTGCAAACGGTGCTGCACCAGTTGAGTAGTCCTCGACTTACAACCGGTTGAGTAGTCCTCGACTTACGACCTGTTGGGGGTCGCGGCATTAAAAAGGTTGAGAACCACTGCTCTAAAAGGTTCGCCATCACTGCTCTAGGATCAAGTGGGGGTGGCCCTTGCTCCTCGCCTGAACTCTGCCTCTCCTGTCCCAATCCTGGAGGGCCCTGGCCTGCCTTGGCCTGCTCTTCCACACATTCCTCCGAAGCCACAGACACCCCTCCCTTGGCCTCCATAGGGTGCCCTTCCAGCTCATTTTCCTCCGCAGATTCAGGCTCCGACAGTTTTTGAGTTGGGAATAATGATGGTAAGTCGTGCTGGCAGTTCAACAGGTCACCACGGGACCCTGGCTGACTTTTATGACTTTTGTGGCCGTCCTTGAGTGAATCACCATGGTTGTTAAGCAAAAGCAGAGGTCATTAAGCAGATCCGTTGCCCACATTGGGGGTCTTTGCCTGGAAACCAGGAATACAGGAAGTCCTCGACTTACAACAGTTCATTTAGTGACCCTTGGAAGGGACCTATGACCATTTTTCACACTTACGACCGTTGCAGCATCCCCAGGGATACGTGATCAAACTTCGGACGCTTGGCAACTGACTCGCATTTACGACGGTCACAGTGTCCTAGGGTCAGGTGGTCTCCTTTGGCGACCTCCTGACAAGCCAAGTCAATGGGGGGAGCCAGATTCACTTAACAACCGTGTTACTCGCTTAACAAACGCCGCGATTCACTTAACAACGGTGGCGAGAAAGGTCGTCAAATGGAGCGAAATTCACTTCACAAATATCTCCCTTTGCGACAAAAATTTGGGGCTCCACTGTGGCCGTAAATCAAGGACCGCCTGAACACGCAGGTTTCCGGCCAAAACGTCGTCAATTGTGGTCCCAGAACCCCGGGATGACTTGTTTAACCACCGCCTGATTTAGTGACTGAAATTCCGGTCGCAATTATAAATGATAATTGCCAAACCGGCATCTTTTAAAAAAAAAAAACCCCGAAAAATCTAAAAAACAAACAATATCTTGTATTCTGCCCAGCCAGCCAGGCTAACAAGGGAGTTAGTTAGTTCTCTGTGAATTGTTTTTTTCTGATAGAAAAACAGGTGTTTTCCAGCCGTGAATCGCCCGAGATGGCCAGACATAAACAGACGGCTGTCTTTCAGTTCACCTAACTAACAGTCGGTGGAAGTGAAAATTGGAAAAATTCACCTTGAAATGTCAGCCGTGTTATACAGGGCTTACTTTGTCCTTCATACAGCTCCTTCATTGTTGTTGTTTTTTCCCTTCCTTTTTTTTTTTTTGCAGTAACTGAAACAACGGTGTTACTGAGAGCAATTATAAAACAAAAATTAATCTTATTTTGCGGGGTGTGCAAAAGAGGATTTGTATCTTCAGGCAGGTGCAAGGTCAAAATTCTAATAAAGTGGATAGGGGGGAAAAAACCCTGTTTTTTTAAAGATGAAAATGTCTTTGGCATGTTAGTCCTTCCTTCCTTCCTTCCTTCCTTCCTTCCTTCCTTCCTTCCTTCCTTCCTTCCTCCACTCTATCCCCATCTTCCCTTCCCTTCATCAATCTTCCTTTCCTTTCCTTTCTCCCTTCCCTTCCACATCAACCTTCTTTCCTTTCTGTCCTTCCTTCCCTCCTTATTTCTCCTTCCTTCTTCCCTCACTCCTCTTTCCTCCCTTCTTTTTCTTTCTTTTTCCTTTCCTGTCCCTTTCCTTCCCCCTTCCTTCCTTCCCTTCCACATCAACCTTCTTTCTTTCCTTTCTTTCTTTCCTTCCTTCCCTCATTTCTCCTTCCTTCTTCCCTTCTTCCCTTACTCCTCTCCTTTTTCTTTCTTTCCTTCTTCTCCTTTCCTTTCCTCCCCTCCCTCTTTCCCCTTTCTCCCTTCCCCTCCACATCAACCTTCTTTCCTTCCTTCCCTCCTTATTTCTCCTTCCTTCTTCCCTTCTTCCCTCACTCCTCTTCCCTCCCTTTTTCTTTCTTTCTTTTTCTTCCTTCTCCTGTCTCTTTCTTTTCCTTCCCTTCTTTTCCCCTTCCTTCCTTCCCTTCCACATCAACCTTCTTTCTTTCCTTTCTTTCTTTCCTTCCTTCCCTCCTTATTTCTCCTTCCTTCTTCCCTCACTCCCCTCCCTTTTTTCTTTCTTTCCTTCCTTCCTTCTCCTGTCTCTTTCCTTTCCTTCCCTTCCTTTCCCCTTTCTCCCTTCCCTTCCACATCAACCTTCTTTCCTTTCTTTCCTTCCTTCCCTCCTTATTTCTCCTTCCTTCTTCCCTCACACCTCTTTCCTCCCTTCTTTTTCTTTCTTTCCTTCCTTCTTCTTTCCTTTCCTGTCCCTTTCCTTCCCTTCCTTTCCCCTTTCTGCCTTCCCTTTCACATCAACCTTCTTTCCTTCCTTCCTTCCCTCCTTCCCCATTTCTCCTTCCTTCCTTCCTTCCTTCCTTCCTTCCTTCCTTCCTTCCTTCCCTTTCCTTTTTCCTTCCTTCTCTCCTCTCCTCTCTCTTTGCCCTCCCCTCCCCTATTTTTTCAGCAGCTGCTATTCTTCCATGAATTTATTATTACCCCTCCCATGCTCACCCCCCCATGGGTTAGCATTCCCTCCAGGCTGAGCAAGTTCCCAGAGCCGCTCTTGTGAAGTGAGCCTAGCCCTGAAGGGTGCGGGGCAGCACTTTTTCCAGCTAACAACATTTTATGAAAAGGGATGAGCTTTTGTGAGTTGCCTCCCAGCTCAGCAGATGGAGGCGTGTGCAGTAAATCACTAAGCATGGGTCTGCACGAAATCACGATATCAAGGAAAACTAGTAACATTTGTGCGGAAGGGAGATCCATTTCCTGTTTTATACATACATATATATATATATATATATATATATATATATATATATATATATATATATATATATATATGTTTTATGTGGCCACCCATCTCACGAAAGCCAGCGTACAGCGAAGTAAGAAAACAGTAAACATGTAAAAACAGTCATATAAAAAAACAAAACAAAAAAACCCAGAAGGCATGAGTGTATAAAAGTAATAATAATAATGATGATGATGATGATGATAATAATGACAACAACAATAATAATAAAGTTGGAAGGGGCCTTGGAGGTCATCTAGTCCAACCCCTTGTCTGTTGCAAGGCGCTTGTTAAATGAGCTGTGACCCATTTTATGATGCTTTTTTGCCCCGGTCGTTAAGTGAATCAAACGGTTGTTAAGCGAATCTGGCTCCCTCCATTGACTTTGCTTGTGGGAAGCTGGCTGGGAAGATTACAAATGGACAACTGCTTTGCCACCCGGCTTGTAACAACAATGTTAATGGAGAAGCCGGCTGTAAAATTGTCAATTGCAGTCACACCCTGTTTCACTTAACGACAAAATGGGAAGTGATGTTGTAGATCCATCGCGGTCCTATGATTTTCCACGTGGTGACCATGGCACTTAAGGAGACACTTCCGCTATCGGCTATGTGTACAGGTAGTCCTCAAATTACCGCAGTTCATTTAGCGACCGTTAGAACAGCACTGGAAAAAGTGACTTCTGACCGTTTTTCACACATACGACCCCTGGAGCATCTTCATGGTGAGATGATCAAAATTTGGATGCTTGACCACTGACTGAGAAGAAATTTCCTGACAGTCAGAACAATTAACCAGTGGGACAACCTGCCTCTAGAAGCGGTGAATGCTCCAACACTGGAAGTTTTTAAGAAGAGACTGGACAGCCATTGGTCTGAAATGGTATAGGGTTTCCCACCTGACCAGGGGGGGTTGGACTAGATGACCTCCAAGGTCCCTTCTTATTCTGTTCTGTTCTCCAAAGCCCCTGAAGGCGGGAAAAGAAGCAACGGATGGAAGCTAATCAAGGAGAGAAGCAACCTAGAACTAAGGAGAAACTTCCTGACAGTTAGAACAATTAACCAGTGGACAACCTGCCTCCAGAAGTTGTGGGTGCTCCAACACTGGAAGTTTTTAAGAAGAGACTGGACAGCCATTTGTCCGAAATGGTATGCCTGAGCAGGGGGTTGGACTAGATGACCGTCAAGGTCCCTTCCAACTTTATTACTACTACTACTACTACTATATTATTATTATTATTATTATTATTATTATTATTATTATTATTATTATTATTATTATTATTAGCAGTAACTCTAGGTGAGGCAGACAGACAGGAGAAACGTCTTTCCTGCCACCGTCAGGAAATTTAATTTGCATCTTTAGGTAAGGGATCTGGGCTTTTTGATTTGTTGATTTGTTCCGATTTCATCGGCTATTTTCACGGGGTTTTAAAATTGTGATTTTGCTGAACAGGAGGAACACCCAGGTTCTTGCTGTAGCTTCAGAAAAAATGTCCATCGGGAGACAAATAGGATCATCTCCATTCAAAGAACCCTTTTATTATAGCACCAGCTGTCCTCCAGGTGTCTTGGATTACAAAGTCTATCATCCTCCAAATTGGCAGGAAACGGGCACTTACAGTCCAAGGATGAGCGGGGGGGGGGGGGGGGAGAGAAATGGCTTCTTTTGGGATGAAGCAAATTTGAAGCGGGTAGCATCTGGTGAAGTTTGGGCTTGAGAATCAAGTAAGGTTAGGCCATCCAGATGTTACAGAGCTTGTTGGCTTAACTGGAGAGGAGGAGGAGGGGGAGGAGGAGGAGGAGGAGGAGGAGAAAATGGAAGAAAAGGAGGAATGAAGGAGGAGAAGGAGATGAAGGAGAAGGAAAAAATGGAGGAGGAGATAAAGGAGGAGGTGGTGATGGAAAAAGAGAAGGAGATGGAGGAAAAGGAGAAGATGAAGGAGAAGGCAAAGATGGAAGAGAAGGATATGAAGGAACAGGAGAAGATGGAGGAGGAGGAGGAAGAGGAGAATGAGAAAAAAGGAGAGATGAAGGAGAACGAGAAGGAGAAGACAAAAGAAGATGGAGATGAAGGAGAAGTAGACGGAAGGGGATAAGGAAGAGGAGGAAGAGGAGGAAGAAGGCACAAAGGAGAGGAAGGAGCTAAAGGATAAATGAAGGGGAACGAGAAAGAGCAGATGGAGAAGATGGAGGAGAAGAAGACAGGAGGAGAAGAGGAGGAAGGGGAAGGAGAGAAGGCATACATTTTCCTGCTTTTTCTCGGAAAGACCATTTTTAATATCACTTGCATCTTGTGTTGTTCTCTCTCTCTCTCTCTCTCTCTCTCTCTCTCTCTCTCTCTCTCTCACTCACTCACTCACTCACTCACTGAGGGAAGTTAGCCCAGAGAAGGTAATATTAAAAAGGGCAGAAAAATATATTTTTCCTCAAAAGGACTTTTTAAAACCAAACCTGGCCCCAAATCTATCTCTCTGCCCCAAGCAAGAGCTAGGCCCATACAAATGCAGATGTAAAACCATCAGAAAGTTGGAGCCAGAGCAATCAAGAAGACAAAAGAGAAGATCTGCATACCCCACCCAAACTCTAGGAGTCAGCCCCATCACCTGGGAAGCAGGATATGATAACAGAATTAAACCACAAATATCAAGGTCTAGACCAGTGGTTCTCCACCTGTGGGTCGGGACCCCATTTGGGGTCGAACGACCATTTCACGGGGGTCGCCAAACAAGGCTGTCCGCCATTTTTTCCCCTTTTCTTTGGCTACGCCCCTGGCACCCAGTGATGTATAAGTGGTTGGGGGTCACCACAACATGGGGAACTATATTATGGGGTCATGGCATTAGAAAGGTTGAGAACCACTGGTCTAGACAAACACTCAGAAACAGCCTCAAAGTTCATGCCACCGGAACAGAAAACTATTCCAAACAAAAGGCTAGAGGGGATATAAAAACCTACTACACCATGTGCTCAGCCCTTCTCTCCTCTGCACTTTCCTGAAGAACCATCTTTCTGCAATAAACTGTAACCTTCTTCCCAAAGCAGTTGCCATGTTTGCTTATTCATTCCCGGCTTGGATGAACCAGGATGAAGACTTTACTTCTAACACTCTCTCTCTCTCTCTCTCTCTCTCTCTCTCTCTCTCTCTCTCTCTCACACACACACACACACACACACACACACACACACACACACACACACACCTGTCATTTATCATCTCATTTGCAGGAAAAGGATGAAGGCAACACCTTCCCCCTGACTACAGGATAGAGATGGAGAGGTTTGATTATCAAATGTCAGAGAGAGGAGCCAGAGATAAATCAAAGCCGGGATGTTGCAGCCAGCTTGGCAGGAGACAGCGGAGAAAAAGTCTCTTTTTCACCCCACAAAAAGAAATTGGGGAGGAGGAGGAGGAAGAGGCTAGAGGACGCCCAACCTCTGACATGGAAAATCTGCAGGGAGAGACTTTTTTGCACAGATCTGAAGCGTTTACAGTTCCAGTCCTGGTTCAAAGCTGCAAATTGGTTTGAAGAGAAAGGAGACAGAAAAAGCTTTCATCCCGCTCCTTTGTATAATATTTGCACGCAAACTAAAAAAAACAACAAAGGACCTTTTGAACCCCGGCAAGCAAGAAAAGGGCACCGTGTGCAGAAGCCCAGGTTTGGGGCTGTGTCATGTGTGAAAAATCCCCTTAAAATAACAAACCCCAGGGTTGTTTTGACATGTTTTGGGAGCATCACCAAGCTAAAAGAAAAATCAAGTCTGTTTATAGCCCTGCGCAACACGGTGAAATTTGGCTTCTGAGCAGTTCTTACTGCAATGTTGATTCATTATTAATAGATCAATTAGGCCTAGCTGAAGTCATCGCAATTATTCATGGAAAGCACCGTTCTTAACACACACAGCCAGCTACAGAGAGGCAGAGTTCTCAATCCCAGCAATTTTTAAGATGGATATACTACAAGTCCCAGAATTCCCCAGCTGGCACATACAGACTTCAACTCCCAGAATTCTCCAGTTGGCACATGCAGACTTCAACTCCCAGAATCTAGGAAATTCTGGGAGTTGAAGTCCGCATGTACCAACTAGGGCCTAGTCCAGGGGTAGGCAACCTCGACTCTTTTATGTCTCATGGACTTCAACTCCCAGAATTCCTGAGTCAGCCATGCTGAGGGAAAAGGGAGAGATTCCCAAGCTGAGCCATGCTGGCTCAGGAATTCTGGGAGTTGAAGTCCACCAGTCATGAGGGGGCCAAGTTTGAAGAGCCCTGGTTTAAATATTTAAATATTTTTTCCTCACGGTCACATGATCAAAATTCAGGCATTTGGGCAGGGGTAGGCAACCTTGGCTCTTTTATGACTCGTGGACTTCAACTCCCAGAATTCCTGAGCCAGCCACGCTGAGGGGAGAGGGAGAGGTTTCCAAGCTGAGCCATGCTGACTAAGGAATTCTGGGAGTTGAAGTCCACGAGTCATAAAAGAGCCGAGATTGCCTACCCCTGGACTAGTCGGTACATGTGTACTCCAATTCCCAGAATTTCCCATTTGCCACATGCAGACGTCAACTCCCAGAATTCCCCAGCCAACGCACATGGAACTAACTCCCAGAATTCTCTTTCTGGCATGTGTGAACTTCAACTCCCAGAATTCCTCAGCTGGCACATGCAGACTTCAACTCTCAGAATTGCCCAGCCAGGATGTGTGAATTTCAGTTCGTCAGCATGTGTGGACCATCTCCCAGCATTCCCTGGCTGGCACAGGTAAACGTCGACTCCCAGAATTCCCCAGCCAGGATATGTGAACTTCAACTCTCAGAATTCTGGGTGTTGAAGTCCACAGGTCTCCCAAGCGGATGCAATTGGAGAAACCCTGATTTAATCAAATGCCATGAATTAAATAAAAGGCTAAGCCTTGAGAACTATTGAAAGGCTACTCTTATTCTCTGTCTGACATGTGTGGACTTCAACTCCCAGAATTCCCCAGCCAGGATGTATGCACTTCAACTCTCAGAATTCTGGGAGTTGAAATCCAACAGATCTTCCAAGCGGATGCAACTAAGAAACACAAAATTCAGACTCTTCTGAAACGACAGCCGGTCGATACCGAGATAGTCAGAATAAGGACCTGTCGGTTGGACGCCACTGAATAGCCACCAGGGAGAACCACAATTTGGAAAAGAGACACTGAAGCACCAAGCGCAAAAGCCAAATTTCCCCCCTCCTCAACTCATCAGTAGGGTCAACGCTAACGTTCAGGCGCCCCTCGCTTGGTGCGTTGCCCCAATTAAAACGCTGCAATTTTATATTTATGATTCCGTTTGATTGGGTCTTGTTTCGTTTTTTTTTAAATTTTAACTTTCATTTCCAGGCGTGAAACAGAAGGAATTGCAGGCGTAGCAAAGGGCTGGTGAATGCTTGCTTCTCTCAGGAAGAGCTAAGTGGTTTTGGCGCTCGGATGGGAGACCACCAGGAGATCCAGAGGCTACAAATTAGCCTGGGAAGAGAAAAACCAGTGCCAAACCACTGTCTCTCTCAGGAACTGAAATTTTGGGCTCAGTTGTGTAAGTCGAAGACTACCTGCATGGCAAAGGAGCTAGGCTGAACTGGGCTGGGCTGGGGAGGGTCTACACCAGGGGTCTTCAAACTTGGCTCTTTTATGACTTGTGGACTTCAACTCCCAGAATTCCTCAGCCAGGCATGCTGGCTGAGGAATTCTGGGAGTTGAAGTCCACAAGTCATCAAAGGGCTAAGTTTGAAGACCCCTGATCTACATCTTGCCTGGCATAAGAGCTATGATTAAGCAGAGTGAGTCAGCTGGAGTAAGTAAATTCCTTTTTTTAGGTGGCTTCTGGCTGTGTATCTTAAAATGGATTTGAGCCTGTTCTCCTTCTTTTATTACTAGCAGCTCTGCTGTTTTCTCTTCAAGCTGTTTTGAAGTTTCTTGGCAGTTTTTATCGCCTGCATATGGTTTGTCAGCGACTCTGAGCCCTTGAAGACTATTCAAGGAACAGCAGGATAAATATACAGAATACTTATTTTAAAAGAAGTCAAAGAAAATGGCAAGAATGCAAAAAGGCACCAGGGTGGATGATTAAACCAGGTCCGGGGAAACTGAGCCAAACTTCAAAATTCAAGCCTGGCTGGTTTACACAGCCGGTCCTCCTTTAGAGACCACAATGGGTGCTGGCAACTTGGTTGTTAAGCAAAGCTGTCCTTAAGTGAAACCAGGATGGTGCATAGGATTCTTCAGCTTTCTTTTGCTTTACAGAACGGTTAAGATCATAAATGCCAGGACAGGTAGTCCTCAACCACAATTGAGCTTATCCTCCTTCCCTATATTTCTTTCCTTTCTTCCCTCCCTCTTCTTTTTCCTTCCTTCCTTCCTTTCTTCCTCCCTCTCTATTTCCTTCCTTCCTCCTCTCATCTTCCTTCCTTCCTCCTCCCATCTTCCTTTCTTCTTTATTCCTCCCTCCCTCTCCTCCCTCCCTCCATTTCCTTCCTTCCTTCCTTCCTTCTTCCTCCCTCTCTTCTCCCTGCTTCCCTCCCTCTATTTCCTTCCTTCCTTCCTTCCTTTCCTTCCTTCCTTCTCTCATCTTCCTTCCTTCTTCCTCCCTCCTCTCTCCACCCTGCTTCCCTCCCTCTATTTCCTTCCTTCCTTCTCCTCTCATCTTCCTTTCTTCCTTCTTCCTCCCTTCCTCTCTCCCTCTGTTTCCTTCCCCTTCATCTCTATTTCCTTCCTTCGTCCTCCCTCCCTCCGTTTCCTTCCTTCCTTCCTCCCTCCTCTCATTTCCTTTTCTTCCTTCCTCCCTCCCTATTTCCTTCTTTCCATCTTCCTCCATTCTTCCCTCCCTCCCTCCCTCCATTTCCTTCCTTCCTTCCTTCCTTCCTTCCTTCCTTCCTTCCTTCCTTCCTTCTTCTCTAAATGAACACCCACATTTCTTTGATGCTGGCATACAAAACAGGCATCGCAGCTGCTGATTGTGGTATTCTTCATTTCTCATGAATTTGTCTGCTCTCCATTTAAGCATTTCACGTCTTAAATCTCTGTTTTCTGGCTGCCGTTCTCCTCAACCCTTCCAGAAAAAAAAAAAAAATCTATTCAGACTTCCATTTCTTGTTAATAATTTATCCAACTCACAATAAGTAGTTCATAATCGTCTGACGGTCTCGGTTACTTTTCCTGCAGTTGCCTCCTGCCAGCTTCAATATTCATCTAATCCAGAGGCTTAGACCAGGCCCGCCTCAATCTTGCCAACTTTTATACAATGAGTAGATTTCAACTCACAGAATTTTCCAGCTGGAATGCTGGGACTTGGAGTCCACGAACGCTGGCTGTGGAATTCTGGGACTTGGAGTCCACGAATGTTGGCTGTAGAAGTCCACATGTCTTAAAAGTTGACAAGGTTAAGCAACACTGGTCTGGACTGACTTGGACTACAAATCCTATAAACCCCAGCCAGCTTCTTGCACAGTTAGAGGAGAACCACTTTGCGGTGATACTTGAAGGATCAAATGTCACGCAGATATTTCCACTAAAAATGGTTGAAAAATAAGGCCCAATGGCTGATTTCCTACACCCCAGTGGCTATGTTCAGACAATATACTTGTTTTGCACCAGGGGTCTTCAAACCTGGCCCCTTCATGACTCGTCGACTTCAACTCCCAGAATTCCTGAGCCAGCATGGGGGAATTATGGCCCCCTCATGACTTGTGGACTTCAACTCCCAGAATTCCTGAGCCAGCATGGCTCAGCTTGGAAACCTCTCCCTTTCCCCTCAGCGTGGCTGGCTCAGGAATTCTGGGAGTTGAAGTCCACCAGTCATAAAAGAGCCAAGGTTGCTCACCCCTGCCCAAATGCCTGAATTTTGATCACGTGACCGTGAGGAAAAAATATTTAAATATTTAAACCAGGGGTCTTCAAACTTGGCCCTTTCATGACTCGTGGACTTCAACTTCAACCAGTCATAAAAGAGCCAAGGTTGCCTACCCCTGCCCTAGGTCAAAATATCTCCCTCCAAAGCCGAGCTTAGCAACTTTGGTGATGTCCAGACTCAGCTACCCCAAGAGCCATAATCAAAGACCCCCAAAAATAGGTCTTTTCCCGATGACTCTGCCTTTTGGCTGCCCCTGGAGTCTTGTAAAACACAAGAAGGGTATCGCTCAGGACTAACCGAGCGAGCTTTGATGCTACGGGGGGGGGGGGGCCTCCGAAGTCTTAAAAGGGCAGCTCATTTGTTTTGCAACCAACATCATCTTCTTAATCACAAAAGATGCCAGACTGGGGGTCAAATCTGGTAAATTTGCAAGTGAGGCTTTCAAAGAAAATAAGAGGCAATCAAGCTCCCTTGCAGGCCAGTGTGCACAGGATAGAAAATTTAATCAGCATTTGATTAGATGACAAAGAGGCCGGGTAAATGCCTTCCTAAGAAAGATGGGGGTGGGGGAAAGAACAGAATCCTAGGGGGTTTTGGGGGGGCTCTTTTTCTATTATTACTATTATTATTATTATTATATGGATCATCGCACAGTCAGCCAGATGTTCAGACTGGATTTGGCATTTTGTCTACCTATCGAGTCCTTACCTAGGACCTGGGATAGGCAGATGTGGATGTTTGATGGTATTACAGGTATCGTCGCAGGATGGAAGCAGTTCCTAGTAAGGTCGCCTTTTGCAATTGACTAATAGCGAATTTGTCAATGCCAATGGTGTTCAAGTGGTGCTCCAGTTGTTGTTGTTGTTGTTGTTATTATTATTTTCTGATAGCTTCGTTTTCTATCAGGCAGATTATCCTCTACACAACGACGAGACGAAACCATCCACGCAGCTTGCAAATTGGAGAATCGGAAAAATCAGCTTCCGAATCTTTCAGGGCTGAAGGTGCGGCTGAAAATCTTGGCCCTCTGTAAGGTTCAAGTCAGGGTCTGCACTTATAATAACTGAGAGGCAGTTTGGCCCAGTGCAGTGGTGGCGAACCTATGGCACGTGTGCCAGAGGCGGCACTTGGAGCCCTCTCTGTGGGCACGTGCACCGTGCCCCGGAGATGGCAACCGTGCTCTTCAACCAGCCACCTGCTAACTTGCCGAGGTCCCACGTGGCTGGATGCATCCCAGCACTCATGCGCTCGCTGGCCTCTGTGTGCGTGGGCCGATGATGTCAGGCTAAGAGCAGGAAAATTGAAGAAAGAGACCGAGGGACTAATTCTGGCTGCACAAGACCAAGCCTTAAGGACAAATGCATACAAAGTCAAAATTGAGAAGACAGCAACAGACAGTAAGTGCCGCCTATGCAAAGAAGCTGAAGAAACAGTGGACCACTTGGTAAGCTGTTGCAAGAAGATTGCACAAACTAATTACAAGCAGCGGCATGACAAAGTAGCAACAATGGTGCATTGGAAGATCTGCAAAAAATATCATTTGCCTGTAAGCAAAAACTGGTGGGATCATAAAATAGAGAAAGTCATAGAAAATGATAAAATTAAACTGCTCTGGGACTTCAGAATTCAAACAGACAAGCACCTGCAACATAACACCCCAGACTTAACAATTGTCGATAAGAAAGACAAAAAAGTCTGGATAGTGGACGTGGTAGTGCCTGGAGATAGCAGAATAGAAGAGAAAGAACTGGAGAAGATAACAAAATACAAAGACCTACAAATAGAAATAGAAGGACTGTGGCAAAAGCAAGCAAGGGTAGTACCAATAGTCATAGGCTCCTTGGGTGCAATCCCAAAACAACTGGAGCACCACTTGAACACCATTGGCATTGACAAATTCGCTATTAGTCAATTGCAAAAGGCAGCCTTATTAGGAACTGCTTCCATCCTGCGACGATATCTGTAATACCATCAAACATCCACATCTGCCTATCCCAGGTCCTGGGTAAGGACTCGATAGGTAGACAAAATGCCAAATCCAGTCTGAACATCTGGCTGACTGTGCGATGATCGATAATAATAATAATAATAAAGTTGGAAGGAAGTTTTTGCGTGTAAGCAAGAACTGGTGGGATCATAAAATAGAGAAAGTGATAGAAAATGATAAAATTAAACTGCTCTGGGACTTCAGAATTCAAACAGACAAGCACCTGCAACATAACACCCCAGACTTAACAATTGTCGATAAGAAAGACAAAAAAGTCTGGATAGTGGATGTTGCAGTGCCTGGAGACAGCAGAATAGAAGAGAAAGAGCTGGAGAAGATAACAAAATACAAAGACCTACAAATAGAAATAGAAAGACTGTGGCAAAAGCAAGCAAGGGTAGTACCAATAGTCATAGGCGCCTTGGGTGCAATCCCAAAACAACTGGAACACCACTTGAACACCATTGGCATTGATAAATTCGCTATTATTCAATTGCAAAAGGCGGCCTTACTAGGAACTGCTTCCATCCTGCGACGATATCTGTAATACCATCAAACATCCACATCTGCCTATCCCAGGTCCTGGGTAAGGACTCGATAGGTAGACAAAATGCCAAATCCAGTCTGAACATCTGGCTGATTGTGCGATGATCCATAATAATAATAATATTGGAAGGGACCTTGGAGGTCATCTAGTCCAACCCCCCTTCTCAGGCAGGAAACCCTAGACCATTTCGGACAAATGGCTGTCCAGTCTCTTCTTAAAATCCTCCAGTGTTGGAGGCATTCACCGCTTCTGGAGGCAGGTTGTTCCACTGGTTAATTGTCCTCACTCTCAGGAAATTTCTCCTTAGCTCCAGGTTGCTTCTCTCCTTGATGAGTTTCCATCCTCGACTTACGACAACGGCTTCCACATTGACATTGCTTGTCAGGAAGTCGCAAAAGCGGAGCACATGATCCCGGAACACGGCAACCGTCATAAATACAGGCCCATTGTCAAACTCTGATCATGTGACCAGGGTGAAAAAAAGAATAACACCAGTGGGAAGGTCTCTATCCTGAGGGCCACAGAGACGGAGTGAACTGAATATGGGCTTTTTAATTTCTACAGTTTACTTAGGAGCCCCGGCAACAGGCGCCCAATGATTACATAAAAATTAAATATTAAATTTGAGCCTCGGCATATGGCGCATTGGCGGCTGTGGAGATGCCTCTAATTTGCTAGCACAGCTGTTCCCTTGCAGGAACGTTCAGGGAGAACAGGAAAGACGCCTCTGTTTTAGCAGACAGAAAAGAGTTTTTCTCTTTGTTGGTTTTTTACAGATTTTTTGGGGGAAAAATAAATATTTTGGGCTGGGAATTGAGGCTGCAATTGCTAGTCTAGACTTAGAAATATGTTTTAGAGTCATTTTTCAGCTGTGTCACCCCCAGTGCAACAATGAAAATATTAATATTTTTATATGGAGGGTTTTAATTGTCAGCTGCCCGGTCTGACTTTGCAGAGGGAGATGGGCAGCATATAAATTTAACAACACAACACATAACGTAGACCCAACCACAAACGCTTTTTCTGAACTGTAATTCGATGGCTGGTTTCACACGACAAATTGAACTTCGCCTCCCGAATTGATCCTTTTCCTGGGTTGAGTTATAAATTTGCTAGCTTGGTTCCTCCAATTTACTTAGACCAGTGGTTCTCAACCTGTGGGTCGGGACCCCATTTGGGGTCGAACGACCATTTCACGGGGGTCGCCAAACAACGCAGTCCGCCATTTTTTTCCCCCCTTTTCCTTAGCTGTGCTGCTCCCTTTTATTCTATTGGCTTTTGAAAGCCAATAGAATAGACTCTCTTGAATAGAGTCTCATTCTATTGGCTTTCAAAAGCCAATAGGAATTGTCCAGGCTGTCTCTGCCCTGCTGAGCCCGCCAAAAGTCCCAGTCTGCAAACGGTGCTGCACCAGTTGAGTAGTCCTCGACTTAAGACCGGTTGAGTAGTCCTCAACTTACGACCGGTTGGGAGTCGCGGCATTAAAAAAGTTGAGAACCAATGACTTAGACACACACACACACACACACACACAGAGAGAGAGAGAGAGAGAGAGAGAGAGAGAGACAGACAGACAGACAGACAGACAGACAGACAGACACACACACACACAAACCCGAGGTCACCCTGTTCTGCTAATATTCATTGCAGAAATCCTGATCCATCAGTCTTGTAGACTTCAACTCCCAGAATTCTTCAGGCTCGGTTGAGGAATTCTGAGAGTTGAAGTCCACCAGTCTTAAAGGGGTCAAAGGGGTCAAGTCTGGAAACCCCCTGTCTTAGTACAGATAGTCCTCGAGTTACGACCACAATGTTGCTAAGTGGAACATTTGTTTAAGGGAGTTTGCCCCCATTTTATGACTTTTTAACGGCAGCTTTTGAGTGAGTTACATAGTTGTTAAATAAGGGGACCACATGACCACTGGGCACTGCGACCATCATAAATACGAGTTAGTTGCCAAGCGTCTGAATTTTGATCACGTGACCACGGGGATTACTGCAACGGTCACAAGTGTGAAAAACGGTCCTTTTTTCAGTGCCGTTGTAACTTTGAACGGTCACTAAATGAACTGTTGTAAGTCGAGGACCGCCTGTATAATAGGATATCCCAGTTTGGGCTTAATCCTGCCGGAATTAGCTCTAAGCAGTAAAAAGATTTTCAGCCAGTAAGATACTTTGATGGATGGAAGTGATGGATCCCACCAAACCAGAGGTGGACATGCTGAACGATCACCTTGAGTGTCTGAATCAAATCTAGAAGGTCAATCCGATTTAAAAGCACTGATGTGGAAGGTGAGTTGGCAAAGGAAGAAAGCCAGAATAAGATTGAAGAAAATTGGGGTTTTGACTTCTTAGAGGGGATTTCATATTATTAATTAGACTGAGGGTTAAAGGAAGAAGTTGAGATAAGGGGTATTCTGGTCATTAGATTCAAAATATTTGGAAATCAGTTGAAAATAAGGATTTTATCTGTTTAATATTTAAAATTAGACCTAAAAGGAAAAAGAAAATTAATTATTATGAATATGTTTGATTTATTGACTAGCCCAGGTAATATATATAATGGTTTTGATTTATTAAAGGGGATATTGTATTATTAAGGAGATGATTTAATATGGCGGGAAATAGATAACGTTTAGGAAATAGGACAAGATTATATTCAAATAGATAAAATATGTATTTTGGATATTAGATTTTGTTAGAATTGAGACAAGGGAAATCCTGGCTATCCAAGGCTTGGAAATTATAAACATCAAAGGTTAAATTGGACTATTGATGAGAAACTAAAACTTGGGTAAAAATTAATAACAGGATATGGATTGTCTATGAAGATTGAATGTAATTAAGATATATATAAGCTAAAATTTTATTGATAAATGTAATAATGATGTTCTTATTGAGTTGATATAATTAGAAATGTACTAACCTGAGTATGAGACAGTAAATGTTAAGGGAAAAAGAGAAGAAATATCTGATGTTGTAACCTGAGATTTGCACTAAAGATTTTGTTATCGAACTATTGATTAACCCAGTCACCACGTTGCTCTTTAAACACTTACATGGAAAATTGGAAAATTAATAAAATATTATTAAAAAATAAATAAATCTAGAACAGTGGTTCTCAACCTTTCTAATGCCGCGACCCCATAATACAGTTCCCCATGTTGTGGTGACCCCCAACCACTTATACATCACCGGGTGCCAGGGGCGTGGCCAAAGAAAAGGGGGGGAAAATGGCGGACAGCCTTGTTTGGCGACCCCCGTGAAATGGCCGTTCGACCCCAAATGGGGTCTCGACCCACAGGTTGAGAACCACTGATCTAGAAGGTCAATCAGTCCAATACAGGTGGTCTTCAACTTACGACCAATTGTGGAACAACTGTTTGAACTTGCAATGGGGCTGAAAAAAAACGACTTATGACCAGTCCTCACACTTATGACCTGCAGTCACGGGATCAACTGGATGTACAGGCCACTGGCAACAGCATGGATTTGCAATACAGGCAGTCCTCGACTTACGACCACAACTGAGCCCAATGTTTCTGTCGCTAAGTGAGACAATGTGTTCAGTGAGTTTTGCCCCATTTTACGACCTTTTTGCCACTGTCGTTAAGTGAATCACCGTGGCTATTTAAGTTAGTAATGCCGTTGTTAAACGAATCTGGAGTCCCCGTTGAGTTAGCTTGTCGGAAGGTCGCAAAAGGGGATCACAGGACCCTGGGGACCGTCATAAATAGGAGTCAGTTGCCAAGCGCCTGAGTCACATGACCACGGGGATGCTGTGATGGTCGTAAATGAAAATAACGGTCATCAGTCATTTTTCTTGGTCCCGTTGTAACTTTGAACAGTCACTAAAGAAATGGTTATAAGTTTAGGACTGCAGTGTCCCATTGTCACCTAATCACCGTTTACGACTCTCCCAGGGACAAGCAGAGTCAATAGGGGAAGCCACATTGCTTAACAACTGTGTGATTCATTTAACGACCACATCAAGAAAAACACCATAACATCGGGAGCAAATCACTTAACAATTGCTTAGTAGAATAGAATAGAGCTGGAAGGGACCTTGGAGGTCTTCTAGTCCAGCCCCCTGCTCAAGCAGGAGAACCTATACCATCTCAGACAAATGGTAGTCCAATCTCTTCTTAAAAACCTCCAGCAATGGAGCACACATATGTTCCAGGGGAAGGTTGTTCCACTGGTTAATTGTTCTAACTGTCAGGAAGTTTCTCCTTAGTTCTAGGTTGCTTCTCTCCTTGATTAGTTTCCACCCGTTGCTTCTTGTCCTGCCTTCAGGCGCTTTGGAGAATAGCTTGACTGCCTCCTCTTTGGGGCAGCCCCTGAGATACTGGAACGCTGCTATCATGTCTCCCCTATTTCTTCTTTTCTTTAAACTGGGCAAACCCAAGTCCCGCAGCCGTTCTTTGTATGTTTTAGTCTCCTTGATTAGAATAGAATAGAATAGAATAGAATAGAAAGGGATCTTGGAGGTCTTCTAGTCCAGCCCCTTGCTCAAGCAGGAGAACCTATACCATCTCAGACAGGTGAATGTCTAGTCACTTCTTAAAAACCTCCAGTGATGGAGCACCCACGATTTCTGGATGCAAGTTGTTCCACTGGTTAATTGTCCTCACTGTCAGGAAGTTTCTCCTTAATTCCAGGTTGCTTCTCTCTTTGATCGGTTTCCAACCATTGTTTCTCGTCCTTCCCTCTGGTGCTTTGGTGAATAATTTGACTCCCCCCTCTTTTTTGTGGCAGCCCCTCAAATACCGGAACGCTGCTATCACGTCACCCCTATTTCTTCTTTTCTTTAGACTAGCCAAACCCAAATCCTGCAGCTATTCTTCATATGTTTTAATCTCCAGGCCTTGGATCATCTTAGCTGTTCTTCTCTGGATTTTTTCCAAACTCTCAACATCTTTTTTATAGTATGGTGGCCAAAACTGGTTGCAGTGATAGATTACAATTGTGGTCCAGGACTGCCTGTCATCAAGTAAACAGCCCATATTCATATAATCCTACCTGTCATAATTCTTGTGGCTCTGCTCCAGTCTTTTGTGACTTGCCTTAAATTGGAACAACGAGACAACTAATTAGCGTCGCTCACCGCCATCGATCAATTCAGCCTGGTTGCCCTCCCCCACCCGCCAACCTCTGCCCACGTGATCCATTCATTCCTTTTCCCCTTTAGCAAGTATTTATGTCATTATTGTATAAACCCTACCCCAGCTCTCCAAAGCAAATAGATCAAAACATCCAGCTGAAACAATAGCGACTTTATAAACAGATCCAACAACGAAAACAAACACCAGACAAAGGACCCCCACGGTGATTACACGCTTCTGTCAAAGGGACCATATTTTTCCCCCCCACACCTGCATATTTATGGTTCGTGGAACTTCAAAGGGAAGGAGACAGCACTGTCTCTCCTCCATCAAAAATGGAGGGAAGGGAAGAGGGAGAAAGAAAGGAACGTATTGTAAACACAGAAGAGAGAAAAAGCATTACGGTTTTCCAATTATAGAAGAACAGCAGGAGAAGAGTGACATCCTATCTATCTATCTATCTATCTATCTATCTATCTATCTATCTATCTATCTATCTATCTATCTCTACCATTAATCATCTACCATCTATTATCTATCTTGATCATCTAGTATCTCTATCATTCTTCTATGTCTATATTCCACTTATCTACTATCTATCTCGATCTATCATCTATCATTCTTCTAACATCTATATCACACTTCTCTATCTCTACCTATCTATCTCAATCTATCTATCTATCATCCATATCACACTTCTCTCTCTCTCTCTCTCTCTTCTATCTCTATTTTTCTATAATCTATAATCTATCTATCTACCTACCTATCTACCTACCTCTCTATCTATCATCTACTGGTATATCATTTATCTATTCTCTATCATCTATCTCTATCATCTATATCACACCTATCTATCTATCTGTCTGTCTGTCTCTCTATTTCTCTATCTCTACCATCTATTATCTATCTTGATCATCTATTATCTCTATTATTCTTCTATCATCTATATCCCACTTATCTATGATCTATCTATCTCAATCTATCATCTATCATTCTATCATCTATATCAGTGGTTCTTAACCTTTTTGAACAAATCGCCCCCTTGAGCCAATGAGGAAGTTGTCATCGCCCCCCTCCCCCAACATAACCTCTCAATCACAACATAGGAAATAATTCTTCAATTTATCCAACTTTTTTTGTTTTCTTTAAAATTGTCATTAGGACATAGCGATGCAAATAATTTATTTCCAGTCTTTTTCCCATATCTCAACTATGTGAAAATTTTTTGGTGCCACCCGTCACTTTGTTCCCAAACTTCGTGATCCATGTATTTCATTATTATCTTATTTATTCAAGACACTTAAATGTAGTGACCGCCGAAAACAAAATCCAATTGCAAGAAAGTGAAATGCCCAAAAAAGAAAAACAGTAACATTTAATGACTGAATTACAAGTGAAATTTAAGATGCAAAAAGAAATATAAAAAAGGGCATAAGAACAAACCACAATGCAGGAACTAAGAACTTCAAGACGAAAACTCTGAAACTCAATTAAGATTCGAGGAAAGTATATATAGTCACGCACACTGTAAAAAGGATTAAAAAGACACAAAGAAAATATGATATCGAACTGGAGTGCACGCTAAAAAAGTACAATACAAAATGTTTTACAGAGCCACTCAGCATGCGATGTTTCGAAAGAAGCACTCCCCCCTCCATCAGATATACAGCAATTCACTGTATGAAAAAGTCTCAAAAGTGTCCCCAAAACTTCTCGCTCCATCGCCCCCCTATCGCCCCATTTTCGGTCCTTCGCCCCCCCTGAAAAACAAAATCACCCCCTGGGGGGCAATATCGCCCAGGTTAAGAACCACTGATCTATATCACACCTCTCTCTCTTTTATCTCTATTTCTCTATCATCTATAATCTATCAACTATCTCAATCATTTTATCTATCCATCCACCTACCTACCTACCTACCTACCTACCTATGCATCCATCCACCCACCCACCTAACTATCCATTCACCTACCTACCCACCTACCTATCCATCCATCCATCCACCTATCCACCTATCCACTTACCTACCCTCCCACCCACCCACCTACCTACCTACCCATCCATCCATCCATCCATCCATCCATCATTCTCCTATTTATCTATCGCCTCCCTCCCTCCCTCTTTCATCTTATATCTGCCCATCTTGCCTACAGATTCAACTCACCTTGACCTCCAACTGCAATCACCTCAAAGAGGCCTTTACAAACTAGAAACATCATCTTTTTCAACTGCAGTACCAAATAACTGGCTGAAATTACATTAGTGCTGAGAGTTATTTTGGTCATTACATAGATCGTTGTGGTTTTATTGGGGTTATAGATCAGGACATACCAAATAAAATGCTAAATACTCTTTGCTACAGACATTTTGCTGGAGATAAGAGGCGTTTTGTTAAGTGGCAAGGCAGTGATGAGACCCCAGACAACTGCTTCTTTTGGAGGCAGAGACGATGAACAATAAATAAAGGGATTTTAAGCTGTACTATTAGCTCAAGCAAACAGATTTGAAAGCTTAACATGAAAAGCAGACACGCCAAGATAAGCTAATAATAATAATAATAATAATAATAATAATAATAATAATAATAATAATAATAATAGTAAAGTTGGAAGGGACCTTGGAGGTCATCTAGTCCAACCCCCTGCTCGGGCAGGAAACTTGTCAGAAGCTCCATTAAAACAAAACAAAACAAAAACAAACACCAGCGTTAGCTCAAGGATGGCCAATTTCCACAGTTCCCAATGTGGGTTTGGGGTCCAGAGGCTCACAATAAGTAACAACAACGTTGCAGTTTAGCATTGCAAACTTTAGCACCAGTACTCCATGCCCTTGCTATGATCAGAAGACTGCAAGACGCAACTATGTGGCACAAAACTCTGGGATGGGAATTAAAAATCTGAGTTTTTCACAATACAAAAAACTTCGTAGCTGCATGAAGATTTTCCCCACCCACCTTTATTTAAAAACAAGCAGATAAGCTCAGAACGAGCTGTAAACCTCTAGTCTTTTCTTAACTTTTTAATTTTTTCTTTAGTAACTGAGATGATGAAAGACCTAGGAGATTGAAACATAGGAAGAACGGTTGCAGGACTTGCGTATGGCCAGTCTAGAGGAAAGAAGGACCAGGGGGGGGGGGGACATGATAGCAGTCTTCCAGTATCTGAGGGGCTGCCCCAAAGAAGAGGGAGTCAAGCTCTTCTCCAAAGCGCCTGAAGGCAGGACAAGAAGCAACGGATGGAAACTAATCAAGGACAGAAGCAACCTAGAACTAAGGAGAAACTTCCTGACAGTGAGAAAAATTAACCAGTGGAACAACTGGCCTCCAGAAGTGATGGATGCTTCATCACTGGAGGTTTTTAAGAAAAGAGTGGGCAACTACCTATTTGAAATGGCATACAGTCTTCTACTTGAACAGGAGATTGGACCGGAAGACCTACAAGGTCCCTTCCAGTTCAATTCTGATTGATATGAAGGAGAAATTTAGAATAGAATAGAATAGAATAGAATAGAAAATATGGAATGGAATAGAACGGAACGGAACAGAACAGAACAGAATATACAGAATGGAATGGAATGGAATAGAATAGAATAGAATAGAATAGAAAATATGGAATGGAATGGAATGGAACAGAACAGAATAGAACATACGGAATGGAATGGAATGGAATAGAATAGAATAGAGTAGAATAGAATGAAGAGAGATTGGAATGGAATTGAATTGAATATAGAATAGAATAGAATAGAATAGAATAGAATAGAATAGAATAGAATAGAATAGAATAGAATAGAATAGAATAGAATAGAATAGAGCTGGACGGGACCTTGGAGGTCTTCTAGTCCAACCTCCTGCTCAAGGAGGAGAACCTATACCATCTCAGACAAGTGACTGTCTAGTCTCTTCTTGAAAATCTCCAGTGACGGAGTGCGCACGATTTCTGGTGGCAAGCTGTTCCACTGGTTAATTGTCCTCACTGTCAGGAAGTTTCTCCTTAATTCCAGGTTGCTTCTCTCTTTGGTCAATTTCCAACCATTGTTTCTCGTCCTGCCCTCTGGTGCTTTGGAGAATAACATGACCCTCCCTCTTCTTTGTGGCAGCCCCTCAAATACTGGAACGCTGCTATCATGTCTCCCCTGTTTCTTCTTTTCTTTAGTCACTAGCCCAGGGGTAGGCAACCTTGGCTCTTTTATGACTCGTGGACTTCAACTCCCAGAATTCCTGAGCCAGCTGTGCTGGCTCAGGAATTCTGGGAGTTGAAGTCCACGAGTCATAAAAGAGCCAAGGTTGCCTACCCCTGCACTAGCCAAACCCAAGTCCCGTAGCCGTTTTTAAATTAAAATAGATTACTAAACTGCTTGCAATAACCAGGGTATTCCACATTGCCAGGGCACGATGGAAAAAACAAGCCTCATCTGGATAATAATAATAATAATAATAATAATAATAATAATAATAATAATAATAATAAAGCTGGAAGGGACCTTGGAGGTCATCTAATCCAACCCCCTGCTCAGGCAGGAAACCCTATTCCATTTCAGACAAAGGGCTGTCCAGTCTCTTTTTAAAAACTTCCAGTGTTGGAGCATTTACCGCTTCTGGAGGCAGGTTGTTCCACTGGTTAATTGTTCTAACTGTCAGGAAGTTTCTCCTTAGTTCTAGGTTGCTTCTCTCCTTGATTAGTTTCCACCCGTTGCTTCTTCTCCTGCCTTCAGGCGCTTTGGAAAATAGCTTGACTCCCTCTTCTTTGGGGCAGCCCGATGCTCATAAAGAAGCAGAAATTCGAGGCAAGCAGCATGAAAATGAGCAAACAACTTACATGGGGATGTAGATCATCAAGGTCTTTTAACCAGAGATTGACCCAGTCTCATTTCTGTCTTTTTATTTACAGGCAATACAAACCACTCAGTTGACATCAATTCTGAGTAATGCCCCATTTCCCAAATCACTACCTTGAGTTAATAGCAGGCAAGATAAATAATCAAGATAAATGTGACATCATCAGGAACCTAATCAAAACCCAAACATAAATCAATCACTGCCCCTCCAGACATAATCCAGGAATCCAAATCATGCAATTACCTTATTGTGCTACAATCGTCAATTGCAGGTTAACCTCACGCAAATAGGGAATCTAACAAAATGAAATTCAATGGTGAAAAAAGTAAAGTTCTACATTTAGGCAAGGAAAACCAAATGCACAGGTATAGTATAGGGGGTACTTAGCCCAATAGTAGCAACTGTGAAAGGGACCTCGGAGTCCTAGAGGACAATCACTTAAATATGAGCCAGGCGTGTGCTGCAGCTGCCAAAAAGGCCAACACAGTGCTAGGCTGCATTAACAGAGGGATAGAATCAAGATCATGTGAAGTATTAATACCACTTTATAATGCCTTGGTAAGGCCCCACTTGGAATACTGCATCCACTTTTGGTCATCACAATGTAGAAAATATGTTGAGACTCTAGAAAGAGTACAGAGAAGTGCAACAAAGATGATCAGGGGACTGGAGGCTAAAACATACAAGGAACGGTTGCTGGAATTGGGTCTGTCTAGTTTAACGAAGAGAAGGACAAGGGGGGACATGATAGCCGTCTTCCAATATCTCCGGGGCTGCCCCAAAGAAGAGGGAGTCAAGCTATTCTCCAAAGCGCCTGAAGGCAGGACAAGAAGCAACGGATGGAAAGTAATCAAGGAGAGAAGCAACCTGGAATTAAGGAGAAACTTCCTGACAGTGAGAACAATTAACCAGTGGAACAACCTGCCTCCAGAAGCTGTGAATGCTCCAACACTGGAGGTCTTTAAGAAGAGACTGGACAGCCATTTGTCTGAAAGGGTATAGGGTCTCCTGCCTGAGCAGGGGGTTGGACTAGATGACCTCCAGGGACCCTTCCAGCTTTATCATCATCATCATCATTCAAAAGACAACAAAACAACCCCAAAATGCAGGTCAGGTGCAGAGAAATGTTCATGACACAGGTGAGTCCTCGACTTACAGCGGTAATTGACCCCAATGTTTCTGTTGCTAAGGGAGACATTCGTTAAGGGGAACGCTGCAGCTGTTAATAAGACGGTTGTTAAGTGAATCTGGTTAGACTTTGGTTATCGGAAGGTCGCAAAAGGGCGATCACGTGACCCCCAGGACACTGTAACCGTCCTAAGTACAGGTCGGTTGTCAAGTGTCCGAATTGTGATCATATGACCAGGGGAATGCCGCAAAGGTTGTAAGTGTGAAAAAGAAAAAATAAGTCACTTTTTTCAGTGCCACTATAACTTTGACCTGTTGTTAAGTTGAGGACCACAAGAAATTCTGCACACACACATACGCGCACACAAACACACACCGATTTGATGGAACATGAAAGTGTACAATACGAAGCAGCAGACTTGACGGAAAGGGATGGAAAATGACTTATCGGGATAACAGAGTCGGAAGGAACCTCAGAGGTCATCTAGTCCAACCCCAAGCTCAAGGAGGAGACCCTTACAGAATAACAAGAGTTGGAAGGGACCTCAGAGGTCTTCTAGTCCAACCCCTTGCTCAGGCAGGAGACCCTATAATATTATTCTGGACAAATGGCTGTCCAGTCTCTTCTAAAAAGCCTCCAGTGTTGGAGCATTCACAACTTCTGGAGGCAAGTAGTTCCGCCGGTTAATTGTTCTCAACTGTCAGGAAGTTTCTCCTTAATTCTAGGTGGCTTCTCTCCTTGATTAGTTTCCACCCGTTGCTTCTTGTCCTGCCTTCAGGCGCTTTGGAGAATAGCTTGACTCCCTCTTCTTTGGGGCAGCCCCAGAGATATTGGAAGACTGCTATCCTGTCCCCCCTTGTCCTTCTCTTCATTAAACTAGACCTACCCAATTCCAGCAACTGTTCCTTATATGCTTTAGCCTCCAGCCCCTTAATCATCAAGGTCATCCAGTGAAGGGAACCCCTAAATTTAAAACAATGACTTTTCTTGAACAGGCTATTTTTCAATATAGATGGTCCTTGATTTACAGCCAGTCATTTAATGCAGGGCTTTTCAATGTACCTGTGGTACATTGGCACCTGGCAGGTGATACGTGACCATCCTAGAAAAGTGGTAGTGGAGGAGGGGAATGAGCTGAACTGGTGGCAGCACCACACAAGCCTGAGTGAGAGACGGCTGGAGCTGTCAGGGCTCAGCGGAAGCGCCAGGATCAGCGCCAGGCTCCAGCTGGAAAGCAGCACTGATCCTGGCGCTTCTGCTGAGCCCAGAAGAAGTGCCAATCAGCTGGAATGTTGCAGCATCTCCAGGGTCTTGTGATTTACATTCAGAGGCTTGGCAACTGATTCCTATTTATGACGGTCACAGTGTCCCAGGATCATGTGAAGGGACCAAAACCTGCTGCAACCACCCAGCAGACGGGGGGAATAAAAACCAACCACCCCCCCACCCCCGCTGCCAATCCTCAACAGAAACGCTCACAACAATGAAAACCTCGGACAGGAGGAAGAGCACCGCCGGGCGGGCAAGCAGGGATCTTGCTCGGCTGTGGCTTGGGGGCACTTTTTTCAGTGCCATTGTAACTTTAAACAGTCACTAAGCGAACTGTTGTAAGTCGAGGACTACTGTACTTTCTCACTTTTTTTCCTTTTTTTTTTTTTTTTTGGTCATCAAGTTTTGACCCCTTGCTAGGCGACTGGTGGTCCTCGAATATTGCCATATCCTAAAAGTGGTACAATGGGTGAAAAGGTTGAAAAGCTCTGATTTAATGACATGTCCAAAGTTACGACAGAACCCCTCAAAGGATACTTATGACTTGGATTTTGTAGTTCCAATGACTCTTCCTGCCCACAGAGTCCTGAGATGGTATTTTGGGCGCTTGGCAAGTGGCCTGCATTTATGACTGTTATTGCATGGTGCCATGGACACACACTCATGCAATTTATGGATGCCTTTGTTTTTCTCCTTGCAAGCAAGCAAACTCTGCAACGCTGTTAAAAATCCGACTTTCCTGAACTGAAGGAAGCATCCAGGTGGCCAACACTGGGCTCTTGAGAAAAGCAGATTGTGCACCTTCCTCCTGACCTGCTTGTCAATCAATGGATCCCGACGGACTCTGCCATGCCTAGACTCAGCCTCAGTTTATTAGCTTACCTCATCTCGGTTACTGACCCTTGTTTAGAACTTGAAGAGCTTAGATGGCATTCGAGAGAAAGGAGCAGCAGAATTCGTCCTCGGGGGAAAAGGGGTAGCACTACCATCTCAACAACCAGCTAAGCCCCCACACGTTCGTAATTGGACAGCCAATAATTGGGATAGGGTCTCCTTCTTGAGCAGGGGGTTGGACTAGATGACCCCCGAGGTCCCTCACAACTCTTGTTATTCTGTATGGGTCTCCTCCTTGAGCAGGGGGTTGGACTAAATGACCTCCGAGGTCCCTTCCAGCTCTTGTTATTCTGTAAGGGTCTCCTCCTCAAGCAGGGGGTTCGACTAGATGACCTCCGAGATCCATTCCAACTCTGTTATTCTGTAAAGTTTAAACAGTATATATATATAGTAATAATAATAGTAGTAAAGTTGGAAGGGACCTTGGAGGTCATCTAGTCCAACCCCCTGCTCAGGCAGGAAACCCTACACCATTTCGGACAAGTGGCTGTTCAGTCTCTTCTTAAAAACTTCCAGTGTTGGAGCATTTACTGCTTCTGGAGGCAGGCTGTTCCACTGATTATTGTTCTCACTGTCAGGAAGTTTCTCCTTAGTTCTAGGTTGCTTCTCTCCTTGATTAGTTTCCACCCATTGCTTCTTGTCCTGCCTTCAGGTGCTTTGGAAAATAGCTTAATTCCCTCTTTTTATGGCAGCCCCTGAGATATTGGAATACTGCTATCATGTCCCCCCTTGTCCTTCTCTTCGTTAAACTAGACATACCCAATTCTAGCAACCGTTCCTTATATGTTTTAGCCTCCAGTCCCCTAATCATCTTTGTTGCTCTTCTCTGTACTCTTTCTAGAGTCTCAACATCTTTTTTACATCGTGGTGACCAAAACTGGATGCAGTATTCCAAGTGTGGCCTTACCAAGGCATTGAAGAGTGGTATTAATACTTCACGTGATCTTGATTCTATCCCTCTGTTAATGCAGCCTAGCACTGTGTTGGCCTTTTTGGCAGCTGCAGCACACTGCTGGCTCATATTTAAGGTGATTGTCTACTAGGACTCCGAGGTCCCTCTCACAGTTACTACTATTGAGCATGGTGCCACCTATGCTGTACTTGTACATTTGGTTTTTCTTGCCTAAATGTAGAACCTTGCTTTTTTCACCATTGAATTTCATTTTGTTAGTTAGTGCCCAGTGTTCAAGTCTGTCCAGATCCTTCTGTATCTGAAGCCTGTCTTCTGGAGTGTTGGCTATTCCTGCCAGCTTGGTGTCGTCTGCAAATTTGATGAGTTCCCCATCTATCCCTTCATCCAAATCGTTGATGAAGATGTTGAAGAGTACTGGGCCCAGAACAGAGCCCTGGGGCACCCCACTACACACTTCCCTCCATATAGATGCAGTTCCATTGAGGACCACACGCTGAGTACGGCCTGTCAGCCAGCTACGGATCCATCTGGTGGTGATTCTGTCTACCCCACATTTTTCTATCTTATCAAGTAGTAGGTTGTGATCTACTTTATCAAATGCCTTACTGAAGTCCAAGTAAATTATGTCCACAGCATTCCTCTGAATGTCCACAGCATTCCTCTCAGATCACAAAGATTTAAACAAAAACACGAGCACCAGGAAGAATTCAATACTAGAAAAAATTTAATAAATACCGAGCTTTCGTCGGCAACTACCAACATTGTCAGGGTTCAATGCTAGTCAATGTGAGAAACCTATATAGGATTAATCAGCGCTTCCATCCGGCTCCTGGACCTCGTTACCGGTCCCAGCTGATTGGGCTGTATTCTGGAAGTATCCACAGCACCAATAACCACCCTCTTCCTGCTTCCCATTCCTGCACATGCATCACTGTCCATCCCCTCACCACAAGTTCTTAGGCTAAGTGGAATCTTTCAACCCCTTTTTTTGGGTAATCATTACCTCCGTGTCTCCCCCGTTCTCCCTTGTTTTTTTCTAAACCAAAACCTCGGTATTCAGATTAAATTGCCGTGTCGGCGCTTTGCAATAAATAAGTGGGTTTGGGGTTGCAGTTTGGGTACTCGGTCTTGAAAAGGTTCACCATCACTGCTCTAAAAGGATACAAATGACCAGCTGTCTGCAAGGAGTACAAATCCTTCCGTTCCCCACCATCTAGTCAGAGCTGAAGAAGCTTCTGGGATGAGAAGCGAAACGTCTTCAAAGGAAAAACAAGAAAGTCCAGTTGCCTCCTGAAAAAAGCATTTTTGGGACAACTGAGAACCTCCATCTGGGAGTTGAAGTCCACAAGTCATAAAAGGGCCACGTTTGAGGACCCCTGCTATAGTGCCTAACAAAATTCACTGGGGGGGGGGCATCTTCCAATGCACTACACCAGTGGTTCTCAACCTTTTTAATGCCGTGACCCCCCCAACCGGTCGTAAGTCAAGGACTACTCAACCGGTCGTAAGTCGAGGACTACTCAACTGGTGCAGCACCGTTTGCAGAATGGGACTTTTGGCGGGCTCAGCAGGGCAGAGACAGCCTGGACAATTCCTATTGGCTTTTGAAAGCCAATGGAATTAGACTCTATTCAAGAGAGTCTCTTCTATTGGCTTTCAAAAGCCAATAGAATAAAAGGGAGTAGCACAGCTAAGGAAAAGGGGGGAAAAATGGCGGACTGCGTTGTTTGGCGACCCCCGTGAAATGGTCGTTCGACCCCAAATGGGGTCCCGACCCACAGGTTGAGAACCACTGCACTACACCCTCCTGTCTCATCTCTGCCCAAATGAACAAGAAACACTTAGCCAAATCTAACAGGGAGAAACTTGGATCCTTCGCTACTCCATCGTTCTCTTCCAACAGACGTAGTGTGTAAGCTTGGCACAGTCTACGGTGCCTAAGCACAATAACCCTTTCCCAAATCCTCTTTCCCATCTGTCAACCCCGTAGGGAACTGCACGGCGCTGGGCGGCAGGGGGGCGGAATGGAGAAGGGCAGGACAACGGGGGGGGGGGGGGAGGGGAGGAACATGGAGCTCCGCATCAGCAGTGGCAGCTGCCAATCTTCGTCAGTGGCCTTTGGATTGAAGAGAGGAACTCGGTTGGGGAACAGGATGATTCACAGCCTCCAATTTATTTTTTTGGATTTATACCCTGGATTGTGCTTCTCAAGTTTGGCAACTTGAAGAGCTGCAGACTTCGACTCCCACAATTCCCTAGCCAGCGTGGTTGCTAGGGAATTCTGGGAGTTGAAGGCCATACATGATGGCTGAGGGGGTTGAAGTCCACAAATGATGGCTGAGGAATTCTGGGAGTTGAAGTCCAGACATGATGGCTGAGGATTTCTGGGGGACGAAGTCCACAAATGATGGCTGAGGAATTCTGGGAGTTGAAGTCCATACATGATGGCTGAGGAATTCTGGGGGATGAAGTCCACAGATGACGGCTGAGGAATTCTGGGAGATGAAGTCCACAGATGACGGCTGAGGAATTCTGGGAGTTGAAGTCCAGACATATGACTGAGGAATTCTGGGAGCTGAAGTCCACCCATGATAGCTCATGAATTCTGTAGGTTGGGCATGCTGGCTGGGGAATTCTGGGAGTTGAAGGCACACCGGCCAGCTTGGCTAGGGAATTCTGGGAATTAAAAGTATGCTAGGCATGCTGGGTAGAAAAATCTGGGAATCGAAGTCTGTGCATCTTCAAGTTGCCAAGGTTGAGAAACCCTGGTCAAGGACTCTGCTGGACACAGCCTCTCCTCCTCCTGTTTTCCCCTATAACAACAACCCAGTGAGGTGGGCCAGGCTGAGAGAATATCAAAGGGATGCAGGGAGCTTCAGTGGATAAGGGTGGGCACAAACTTGGGTCTCTCCATTCCTAGGCCCAACGTTCTTGACTGGACTACCCCAGAAATGCAGGTATGGGGAACGATGCCCCTTTGATGACTTGTGGACTTCAACTCCCAGAATTCCTGAGCCAGCATGGCTGGCTCAGGAATTCTGGGAGTTGAAGTCCACAAGTCATCAAGGGGCCATTGTTCCTCACCTCCGCCAGAGAGGGAAAGAAGGACGGGCCTGGCGTCCTCCAGAGGAGATGCCAATTCTGACTTTTATTCAAACAACCATATAAATAATATCTTGCAATGCAGTTCCTTCCCCCATTTATAAACTTGGTTCATCTGATCATTGCGTCGGTAGCCGATCTTTCCACTGTCCTCTTTATTCGACAGGGTCCATCCCTGTGGCCGCTAAGAGGGCCCGATGACACACAATCCTATCAACCAACAAAACCACGGGGGGCAAAATTGTTACCTCAGATAAGTGTGGCGACACCTATTCAATCTGACCCATCGCATTAAAACAAAAACAGCACATGTAATCCTCACTTTACAACCGGAACCGAGCCTCAAATTTCCCTTGCTGAGCAAGGCAGCTGTGAAGTACATCGTGCCCCATTTTACAACCTTTTGGACACGGTCGTTAAGCGAATCACCACAGTTGTTAAGAGAATCGTCCGGTCGTTAAGCGAATCTGGCTTTCCCCTGTTTACTTTGCTTGTCAGAAGCGCTTTAAGAAGGTTGCAAAGGAGAATCCCAGGCCCCGGGGATAGGTTTGTCCCCATTTTTACGACTCTTCTTGACACCGTTGTTAAATGAGTCATGGCAGTTGATAAGTTAGCAACCCGGTTGTTAAGTGAATCTGGCTCCCCCATTGACTTTGCTTGTCAGAAGGTCGCAAAAGGGGATCACATGACCCCGGGGGGACACTGCAACCGTCATAAATACGAGTCAGTTGCCAAGCGTCTGAATTTTGATCACATCACCATGAGGATGCTTCGATGGTCGTTAAGTATGAAAAATGGTCATAACCGTGAGAACTGGTCCTAAGTCGCTTTTCTCAGTGCCTTTGTAACTCTGGATGGCCGTTAAACAAATGCTTGTAAGTTGAGGATTATCTAGAGTCCTGGGATGGGAGACCACCAGGAAATCAGCAAGGCTGCGAAATGAAAGAAAGAAGAAGGCAACCCAGTTCTACACAGCTGCTCACAACTCACTGAACAACGATTTCTGTTTTTAAGCCAGTTGTGCCCCGTTTTATGAGCTCCTAAACACCGGCCGTTTGCCAATCGTCCAAATTTTGAATGTGTGACCCTGGGGACGCTACATGGTCATAAGTGTGAAAACCTGTCGTAAGTCCCTTTTCTCAGTGTCGTGGTAACCTTGAACGGTCATTAAACGAACGGTTGTAAAATCGGGACTCTCTGTAGCGCTAAGGATGGGAGACCACCAGGAAATCAGAGCGATTGCGAAATGAAAGGAAGACGACAACCTGTGACGCTGCTGCCCAAATCCCCAACACAAACTCATAGATTACCTAAACCAGGGGTAGGCAACCTTGGCTCATTTATGACTCGTGGACTTCAACTCCCAGAATTCCTGAGCCAGCATGGGGGAACTATGGCCCCCTCATGGCTCGTGGACTTCAACTCCCAGAATTCCTCAGCCACCCTGGCTCAGCTTGGAAACCTCTCCCTTTCCCCTCAGCGTGGCTGGCTGAGGAATTCTGGGAGTTGAAGTCCATAAGTCCTAAAAGAGCCAAGGTTGCCTACCCTGGCACTAGATAGTATAGGGCTCTTCAAACGTGGCCCTTTTATGACTCGTGGACTTCCAGAATTCGTGAGCCAGCATGGGGAACTATGGCCCCCTCATGACTCATAGACTTCAACTCCCAAAATTCCTGAGCCAGCATGGGGAACTATGGCCCCCTCATGACTTGTGGACTTCAACTCCTAGAATTCCTGAGCCAGCATGGGAGAACTATGGCCCCCTCATGACTCGTGGACTTCAACTCCCAGAATTCCTGAGCCAGCATGGGGAACTATGGCCCCCTCATGACTTGTGGACTTCAATTCCCAGAATTCCTGAGCCAGCATGGCTCAGTTTGGAAACCTCTTCCTTTCCCCTCAGTGTGGCCAGCTCAGGAATTGTGGGAGTTGAAGTCCATGAGTCATAAAAGAGCCAAGGTTGCCTCCCCCTGACCTAAACACTTTTTTTTTTATTGAAAGTTTTATAAATTTTACAAAAAGACAAAAATAATACAAAACAAAAAACAACATATACAAAAAAAAAACTAAACATCACATATAAAAAAAAAACCCCATCCCCCACCCCTCACAAACACCCTCCCTTCCCCCCCCCTGAGTTTCCCAGAGCAGAATATAGGCTTAGTTAAAAATTAACAAATAAAAATAAAAAATTAAATTAAAAATTTTTTATATTTATATATATAAAAAAGTATCTATATATAACATTCTCTATATATGAAAATAAAACTTATGAAAAAGCTATGTGATATTTTTTAATACCCAATCTAAATTGTATAAATTTTATCCATTTGTCCCAAACGGCAAGAAACTTCTCTTGCGTTTGTTGCTTTAAGAAAGCCGAAATCTTTGCCATTTCCGCCAAATAAGCTACTTTAAGAAACCATTCCTGCAATGTAGGCAAAGATTCCTTCTTCCAATATTGTCCTACTAACAGCCTGGCGGCTGTAATCAAATTTAACATCAATACAACCTCCTTTGTATCACAATCTGTAACAATGCCTAACAAAAATAATTGCGGAGTAAATTTTACCCTCCTTCTAAAAATTCTCTGGATATTCCACCATATTTTGATCCAAAATGCTTTTATCTCTCTGCATGACCACCAAATATGATAATAAGAAGCATCCGTATAACCACATCTCCAACATTTGGGTTGTACGTCAGGGTACATAAGAGACATTTTTTGTGGATCAAGGTGCCATCTATAAAACATTTTATAAAAATTCTCCCTAAGGTTCTGTGCTTGTGTAAAATTTGACATTTCTCACCCAAATGGTTTCCCAGATATCCAATGAGACTGGGACACCAAAATTCTGCGCCCATCTAATCATGCAGTCTTTAATTAATTCCGTTTCTGAGTCCATTTCAACTAATACCCCATAGATTCTCTTGATATGGGTTTGTCTTTGATCCTTGACTTGCTTAATAAGATTTCCATCTTCTCTAAGAAAACCCAATTTACAATCCACCTTCCATTTATCTACTAGTTGCCTATATTGAAACCAAGAATAAATAATATTTTCTTGCGCTAAATCTTCCCGTAATCTTAACTGCCAGTTTTGCCCATCCCATCTAAGTAACTGACTATAAGACACCATATCCATTTTTACACCTCTTTTTATTCCTTCTATCGCATGCCAAGGTATGGCCCATAATGGAACTTTAACTAAACACTTTTTAAAATGGAAATTAGGTCCTTTCTTACTCCTCCCTTTAGGTGAAGCTCAGCCAAAAGGCTGCAAACGCACGAGCAGAATTTTAGAAAACGCACCGAAGCTACAACAGGTTCCATTTAGTCCTCAACTTACGACCACCAGTGAGCCCAACATTTCTGTCGTTTAGTGAATCACACCCCATTGCACGAACTCATAAGTACATGCAAAGCCTCCAAATTTTGATCATATGACCGCGGGGATGCTGCAGCGGTCGTAAGTGTGAAAAATGGACCTAAGTACTTGTAACTTCGGTCACTAAGCAAATGCTTATTAAGTCTGTCTTTCTATTTGAGATCTATTTGAGATCTTCTCCTCCACAATATCAACATTTCCCTCCCCCCCTCTGTTCCTCCCTCTTCAGTGGTAGAGTATCCCCCCCCCCCCCAAAAAAAGAAGCATCTCCTCTATTCTATTTGGGTGGAAATTGCCGGTTTCATATACCGCAAGTCCAAGCAAACGTTTTAAGATGTTTGGAAATGCTAGCCTGACTTCAAAAAGGCAAGGAAAACCGTAAATAGAGGAACATAATTCTTCTTTTACTTCTTCTTCCCTGGTCTGCCTCTGTCACTTTGACAAATTTGAGGCTTTTCACTCAAAAAACGTTTTCTTCTATCCCACTCAAGGACCAAACTCTTTCATTTTTTTTTTTTGCACCCGCTCCTGTCTGTATCTACACAGAGATGCTAAAAGTGTCACAACAGGATAGAAACTTGATTTTTTAAAGGAGGGGTTTAAACGCCCAAGAGTTGGCCTTGAGCTTCAGAGATGCTTCATTAGTGCAATTCCAGAACAAAAATGGCAAACAACCGCCCCCTCCCCACAGCATTGTTTGTGAAAAATGGCCAGAAAAAAAGCGTAAAAAAAATTGAGTTTCACTTTCTTCCTTGCCAGGAACACAAAAAAGAATAAAAGGGGAGAATGAGAGATTTGGAAAAGGATACACGGACGCAAAGAGGAATGCTTTTATTTCCCAAAATTGCAAATCCTAGATGAAAATGGATGCAGAGATTGTAGAAAGAGAGTCGTGTTAGTTAAGCAACCAGAAGGAGCTTGTTGGCACGTTTTCAGACTAACAACTTTTATTGAAAGGCATAATGTTCATAAATTTATTCTTAACACATTATAATTGTTCTCCAATGATGCATTTCTCATACCGAAGGATCTTGACGGACTAGAACACTCAACTCTATTTAACAAAATGAAATTCAGTGGAGAAAAAGTAAGGTTCTACAAATAGGCAAGAAAAACCAAAGGTACAGGTACCTGCTCAAGAGTAGCAACTGTGAGAGGGACTTCGAAGTCCTAGTGGACAATCACTTAAATAGGAGCCAGCCGTGTGTTGCAGCTGCCAAAAAGACCAACACAGTGCTAGGCTGCATTAACAGAGGGATAAAATCAAGATCACGTGAAGTGTTAATACCACTTTACAACGCCTTGGTAAGGCCACACTTGGAATACTGCATCCAGTTTTGGTCACCATGATGTAAAAAAGATGTTGAAACTCTAGAAAGAGTGCAGAGAAGAGCAACAAAGATGATTAGGGGACTGGAGGCTAAAAGATAATGAAGAACAGTTGCTGGAATTGGGTCTGTCTAGTGAGTTTAATGAAAAGAAGGATGAGGGGGGACGTGATAGCAGTCTTCTAGTATCTCAGGGCTGCCCCAAAGAAGAGGGAGTCAAGCTATTCTCCAAAACGCCTGAAGGCAGGACAAGAAGCAATGGGTGGAAACTAACCAAAGAGAGAAGCAACCTGGAAATAAAGAGAAACTTCCTGACAGTTAGAACAATTAACCAGTGGAACAACCTGCCTCCAGAAGTGGTAAATGCTCCAATACTGGAAGTTTTTAAGAAGAGACTGGACAGCCATTTGTCTGAAATGGTATAGGGTTTCCTGCCTGAGGAGGGGGTTGGACTAGATCAGTGGTTCTCAACCTTTTTAATGCCGTGACTCCAACCATCGTAAGTCGAGGACTACCCAACCGGTCGTAAGTCGAAGACTTTCCCTGCCCAGAAGCGCCGTGCATGCGTGGTGCCACCCCCTGCGCCGGCCGAGGCGTAGCGGGCAAGGGGCGGCGATGGTGCAGGCCGACCACCGGCTGAGCCACCAGCTGGCCCAGCCCAAGGGAGGTAAGGCACCCGCCGGGCCCCACGTGCGCCAGCAACCCTCCCTGCGCCCGCCGGCCTCCCACCTCCCACCCCTGGCCCTCTTTTACTTACATTTTTAGTAGTTGCTCAGCAGGGAGGGGTGGAAACTTTCAGACAGCTTGCCTTCGCTGCAGAAAACTTGCAGCACCGTTTGCAGACTGGGGCTTTTGGCGGGCTCAGCAGGGCAGAGACAGCCTGGACAATTCCTATTGGCTTTTGAAAGCCCATAGAATTAGACTCTATTCAAGAGAGTCTATTCTATTGGCTTTCAAAAGCCAATAGAATAAAAGGGAGTAGCACAGCTAAGGAAAAGGGGGGAAAAAATGGCGGACTGCGTTGTTTGGCGACCCCCGTGAAATGGTCGTTCGACCCCAAATGGGGTCCCGACCCACAGGTTGAGAACCGCTGGACTAGATGATCTCCAAGCTCCTTTCCAACTCTCTTATTCTGTTCTGTTCTAAACCTACATCAACCTAGACCAATTTTTTTCTGATCCTTGGCAACTTTAAGATGGGTGGACTTCAACTCCCAGAATTCTCTACGCAGCTCAGCAACTATAAGATGGGTGGACTTCAACTCCCAGAATTCCCCAGCCAGATCAGTAACTATAAGATGGGTGGACTTCAACTCCCAGAATTCCCCAGCCATATCAGCAACTATAAGACGGGTGAACTTCAACTCCCAGAATTCACCAGGCCCAGCCTCTCCAGCCAGCAAGGCACGCAGTTGTCTCTGTTTGGGGTGTGCTTATGCATTCCTTATGGGGGGTTGTGGGTTTCCTGTGGGCCCAATCGGACTGCCATCCCCACCCTACCCAAGGGGAGAAGCATCTTTTGCATCCAATGCTCAGGCTGATGTGCCAAGTGCAGCTGCTGTCTCATAAAAAGCAACTTGTCCATAATTGCTGTGCGACTGAACAAAAGTGGTCTGCAATCTTTTTATTTCTTGCTGAAAGGGAAGGGGGTGTGGGTGTGCGCGCCAGCTGTTAATATTTGTGTCTGGCAGCAGCCATGACTTCTCAACAATTTTTTTTTTTGGGGGGGCTTTGTATCTTTTGGAGGCATAAAGGTGGTTCTCGACTTACAACCGTTCATTTAACAACCGTTCAAAGTTACAACGGCACTGGAAAAAAGGACTTATGACCGTTTTTCACTCTTACGACCGTTGCAGCATTCCCCCTATGGTCATGTGATTAAAACCGCGGACGCTTCGCGACCGATTCATATTTATGATAGTTACCGAGTCCCGGGGTCATGGGATCCCCTTTGGCGATCTCCTGATAAGCAAAGTCAATGGGGCAAGCCAAGATTCGCTTAACAGTCGGGTTACTAATTTAAGAACGGCAGGGATTCGTTTAACAAATGTGGCCAAAAGGTTGTGAAAAGGGGGCAAAGCTCACTTAACAAATGTCTTGCTTGGCAACAGAAATTTTGGGTTCAGTTGCAGCCGTACGTTGAGGACTGCCTACAGCTGGGACATCAGTTTCTGCCTCCAGAAGCGGTGAATGCTCCAACACTGGAAGTTTTTAAGAAGAGGCTGGACAGCCATTTGTCCGAAACGGTATAGAGTTTCCTGCCTGAGCAGGGGGTTGGACTAGATGACCTCCAAGATCCCTTCTATTCTATTCTATTCTATTCTATTCTATTCCATTTTATATTTCTATTCTATTCTATTCTATTCTATTCTATTCTATTCTATTCTATTCTATTCTATTCTATATTTCTATTCTATTCTATTCTATTCTATTCTATTCTATTCTATTCTATTCTATTCTATTCCATTCTATATTTCTATTCTATTCTATTCTATTCTATTCTATTCTATTCTATTCTATTCTATTCTATTCTATTCTATTCTATGCCATTCCATTCCATATTTCTATTCTATTCTATTTCATTCCATTCCATTCCATTCCATTCCATTCCATTCCATTCCATTCTATCCTATCCTATTGTTTTCAAGCACTGCACACATTTTAATTCCTCTTCATTTCCTTTTGTTCTTTCTTTAGAAAGATGTGTTGCTTCTTTATCTCTGCTTTTTTTTTTGCATTCAATTAACGAGAGCAAAAAGAAATCAATCATGGTGGGGGGGTGGCCTTTAGAGGAAATTTCCTGGTGGTGTGCCATCCAGGGAAATGGCATTTACGACAGCCTAAAGGCAGCTTCAGCGTCAGAGCTGGCAGAAGCGTCCAAGACCTCAGCTCCCTTCAGATTTTTATCTCTTTATTCCAACGTGTTTTTAGCCACCCAGCGTCAATGGAATTTGTGCCAGATGTGGCTTCCAGCAAGCAAAGATGATGAAAAATAGCGGTATTTTCAGCCCAGGATATCTGGAGCGGAATCAAGCGAGAAAAACAACATTTGGCATTTACCTGAAATGCAAATCAGGACTTCGGAAAGGAATGGCTCAGGACTAGCCAAGCTGAATGCCACAGAATCCGAGACTTGGCTGGGGGGGGGGGCACAACAGAGATCATCTAGTCCAGAGCTCCCCAACCTTTCGGGTACCAGAGACTGATTCCATGGAGAGAGGTTTTTCCATGGACCGGAGGGTGCGTGGTTTTGTGTGCTGCCTGTATCCTGCGGATGAGGCTTTGTTTGTTTGTGCGGACCGGTTGCTGGCATGCTGGTGCCCGGTACCGGTCCACAGACTGGGGACTGGGGACCCCTGATTGAGTCTCCCCTGCAGCTCAGTACAGGCAGTCCTCCATTTACAACAATTCATTTAGTGACTGTTCGAAGTTACAACGGCACTGAAAAATGTGACTGAGGACCCGTGTTTCAGCAGTCTCCCCGTGGTCACGTGATCAACAACGCTGTGAGGTGGGATGGGCAGAGAGAGAGAGGGATTGGCCCAAAGCCACCCAGCTGCCTTTCATGCCCAAGGCGGGACTAGAACTCAACGTCTCCTGGGGATTGGCCCAAAATCACCCAGCTGCCTTTCATGCCCAAGGCGGGACTAGAACTCACCTTCTCCTGGGGATTGGCCCAAAGTCAACCAGCTGGCTTTCATGCCTAAGGCGGGACTAGAACTCACCGTCTCCTGGGGATTGGCCCAAAGTCAACCAGCTGGCATTCGTACCTAAGGCGGGACTAGAACCCACAGTCACCTGGTGATTGCCCAGCCATCTTTCGTGCCTAAGGTGGAACTAGAACTCACCATCTCCTGTTTTCAAGGTAAAGAACAGGAAACTGGCAAAATAGGCTGCGCAACTCTGGCGAAATGAATTCCGAGCCAGCCTTAAAACTTTAAGATTCTAGTCCTCAAGAGACTTGGGGAAAGAGAGAACCGGCTCCCCTGTAGAGTTTGTTCCCACCTCTTTGAAGGACTTCCAGTGCCAGGCAAAGTCACCCTTGACGAGGCTGCCTTGAAGGAGAGGCTGAAGAGCCATCTCTCCAAAAATGTTTTGGCAAACCCTTGCCAAGCAGCGGGTTGGACTAGAGGACCTCTGAGGATGCCTCCAATGACATGATTCTAACTTGGTCGGCCTGCAATCCCAGGTACTTGAGCAAGGGGGAAAAAAAATAGTGTGGGCTCACTGCCTTTGATTCAATTTAATTTAGACCGAATTAAAATAAAATCAATTAAACACAGCATGATTGCTCCCTAAGTATTTAATAATTTCCTCCTGCTGTCATATTAAAAATTACAATTTGATGGCACTTGGAGGGAAGTTTGAGAGGCCGTGCGCAACACCGGGCAATCGGGTGATGCCTTTGAAAAGAAGACCCATTGTACATCAGACAGCCCCTTCTTATAAATTTGCCCCAGGTTTATTTATTTCCAGGTGCAGATCTGGCAAAATTGCTTCTCCGAGCTGAAAAGGTATCTAATCAGCTAAGTGGGGGCTCTCCAAACTTAGCAAAACTTGTGGATTTCAGCTCCCAGAATTCCCCAGCCAGCTCAGCAACTATAAGATGGGTGAACTTCAACTCCCAGAATTCCCCAGCCAGCTCAATAACTACAAGATGGTGGACTTCAACTCCCAGAATTCCGCAGCCAGCTCAGCAACTATAAGACGGGTGGACTTCGACTCCCAGAATTCTCCAGCCAGCTCAATAACTACAAGATGGTGGACTTCAACTCCCAGAATTCCCCAGACAGCTCAATAACTACAAGATGGTGGACTTCAACTCCCAGAATTCCCCAGCCAGATCAGTAACTACAAGATGGTGGACTTCAACTCCCAGAATTCCGCAGCCAGCTCAGCAACTATAAGATGGTGGACTTCAACTCCCAGAATTCCCCAGCCAGATCAGTAACTACAAGATGGTGGACTTCAACTCCCAGAATTCCCCAGCCAGCTCAGTAACTACAAGATGGTGGACTTCAACTCCCAGAATTCCCCAGCCAGCTCAATAACTACAAGATGGTGGACTTCAACTCCCAGAATTCCCCAGCCAGCTCAGCAACTATAACATGGTGGACTTCAACTCCCAGAATTCCGCAGCCAGCTCAGCAACTATAAGACGGGTGGACTTCAACTCCCAGAATTCTCCAGCCAGCTCAATAACTACAAGATGGTGGACTTCAACTCCCAGAATTCCGCAGCCAGCTCAGCAACTATAAGATGGGTGGACCTCAACTCCCAGAATTCCCCAGCCAGATCAGTAACTATAACATGGGTGGACTTCCAACTCCCAGAATTCCCGAGCCTGCTCAGCAACTATAACATGGGTGGACTTCAACTCCCAGAGCCTGCTTAGCAAGTAGACTTCATTTGGACTTCATTTCCCAGAATTCCCTAGCCAGCACGCGGTTCAATTTCACCGCATGGCTGCGAGGCGCGATTCATTGTCCTTATTTTGCTGGTCTTCCTATGCAGAGCTTTTAATTCTGCCTGAGTCCAGTCCATTATTCCAGCTGTGCATCCACCCAAGTGCTTCATACACTCAGCCATCTTGACATGCTCTATTTGCGAAGGAGAAAAGGAGGGCGTGGAAGGTTGCAAACAAACCAGACATTGGAAGAAAAAAACAAAGGGCACTGGAAGACTGTCTGAAGGCAATGAAGAAGACTTAGTGAAATTAAGTCTGCCCTTCCAACCACATCCTCCTCCTTCTCGTCCTCCTCCTCCTCGTCCTCCTCCTCCTTATTATTATTATTATTATTTTCTTTTATTCATTAGACATGAACTTCAGTCAACTGAACATTCAAATTGGCTGGCGCTGATGGTTGACACAGGTTGCTACCAGCATCCTAGGTGTCAACTAGGTACCTCCTTAAAATATAAGATGTTGTTGTTGTTGTTGTTGTTGTTGTTGTTGTTATTATTATTGATAATGATCATCGCACAGTCAGCCAGATGCTCAGACTGGCTGAGCCGAGGTGGCGCAGCAGTTAGAGTGCAGTACTGCAGGCCACTTTAGCTGACTGTGTTCAGCAGGTCAGCGGTTCAAATCTCACCGGCTCAAGGTTGACTCAGCCTTCCATCCTTCCGGGGTAGGTAAAATGAGGACCCAGATTGTTGGGGGCACTGTAAATATATGTATACATTGCTTACTGGTGTACACCGCTTAGAGAGTGCTTGCACTTAAAGCGGTATATAAGTCTCATAAATAAATAAATTTTGCATTTTGTCTACCTATTATTATTATTATTATTATTATTATTATTATTATTATTATTATTATTATCATCATCATCTTTTATTCATTAGACGTGAACCTCAGTCAACTGAACATTCAAATTGGCTGGCGCTGATGGTTGACACGGGTTGCTACCAGCATCCTAGGTGTCAACCAGGCACCTCCTTAAAATGTAAGATGTTCCGACTAGCGCAGTTTTTTGTAGCATTGCTGGAGTTATTGCAGGAAGCTGCAGTTTCTTGATGTGTTTTGCAAAGTTTTTGGACATAGTTCCCAGTGCCCCGATGACAATGGGTGTCACTCTTACACATTTCATCCATAATCACGCGGTTTCGATGGCCAGGTTGTGATATTTCGTCATTTTTTCCAGTTCTTTTTCTTCGACTCTGGCATCTCTTGGTACAGCGATATCAATCAGCTGTACGCTTTGGTTCTGTACAGCTGCGATATCTGGCGTGTTGTGCTCCAAATGGTGATCTGTCTGTATTCGAAAGTCCCATAAGATCTTCACCCTCTCATGTTCGACAACTTTTCCCACCCTATGTTCCCACGACTTTTTGGACACAGGCAAGTCGTATTTTTTACACAATGCCCAGTGGATTAATTTAGCATTAATTTATTATTATTATTGATCATCGCACAGTCAGCCAGATGTTCAGACTGTGGATTTGGCATTTTGTCTACCTATCGAGTCCTTACCCAGGACCTGGGATAGGCAGATGTGGATGTTTGATGGTATTACAGATATCGTCGCAGGATGGAAACAGTTCCTAATAAGGCCGCCTTTTGCAATTGACTAATAGCGAATTTGTCAATGCCAATTGTGTTCAAGTGGTGCTCCAGTTGTTTTGGGATTGCACCAAGGAGCCTATGACTATTGGTACTACCCTTGCTTGCTTTTGCCACAGTCTTTCTATTTCTATTTGTAGGTCTTTGTATTTTGTTATCTTCTCCAGTTCTTTCTCATCTATTCTGCTGTCTCCAGGCACTGCCATGTCCACTATCCAGATTATTATTATTATTATTATTATTATTATTATTATTATTATTACTTAATGAGTACCTGAGACACCAAACTACCCTACATGAAACAAAGAATAGAAAAGAGACAAGGCAAGGCAGAATACAGACCATTCTCAACTTACAATAGTTCATTTAGTGACCGTTCCATGTTACAACGGCACTAAAAAAGGGATTTTTTCTGTTGTAGCATCCCCAGGGTCACATGATCCAAATTCAAATGCTTGGCAACTGCTTCGTATTTATGACGGTTGCAGCGTCTCCCGGGGTCACGGGATCCCTTCTGACCAGCCAAGTCAATGGGGAAGCCAGATTCACTTAACGACCGGGGGACCGACTTAAAACTTGCAACGATTCAACTAACTAAACCGCAGTGATTCACTTAGCAACTGTGGCAAGAAAGGGCGTAAAGTGGGACAAAGCTCACTTAACTGTCTCACTTGGCAATGGGAATTGTGGGCCCAGTTGTGGACATAAATCGAGGACTGCCTTATCTCCTTTGCCTGCTATTTGGTTTATGTACCCGCCACATCATACAGGTCGTCCTCGCGTAAACGGCCACAGTTGAGCCCAACATTCCTGTTGCTAAGTGAAACATTGGTTAAGTGAGTTTGCCCCCATTTTACGACGTCCCTTGCCACTGTCGTTAAATGAGTCATTGCAGTTGATAAGTTAGTAACCTGGTTGTTAAGTGAATCTCGCTTCCTCATTGACTTGGCTTTTTAGGAGATCTCAACAGGGGATCATGTGACCTTGGGACGCTGCAACCGTCATAAATATGAATCCGTCCCTTCAAATGGTCGCAAAAACGAATCGTTGTCAAGGCGAGGACTCCCTATAACCTAATTTTCTGCAAACGGCTAGTCTTTCTCCCTAAATTCTCTATCTATCAAACTTCCAAGAGTTTGCCCGGAGCAGACATCCCATAATGCTCTTTGAAGAGGAAGAAGGGAAAAATAGGATGAACTCCCCCCCCCCCCGTCGCAAAGGAAGCGTGGGACAAAAATTGAACAGAAGCTACTGTAACACCTCCAGGGTGTTGGAAATCTTTTAATAAACACCACAATTTCTCGATTTGGGGGTGTGTTTTTTTCTTCTTTGCAGCTCATCGGAGCTGAGAAATGCTTTCAGAATTGTCTCTCTGCAAACGGATCGGTTTAGGGAGAGTCAGCCATCCCCCCCCCCCCCCGGGGGTTATTTTGCAATGAAACAACCAGCTGCCTTTGAAAACTCTTCCCTTTTCTGACCTCGTGAGCAGATAAAACGGAAATGTCTTTTTTTATTTTCATCTTCCAAGGCTGCGCCAGTCAGCCAACTCCGAGGGACACACACTTTCCCCAAATCCCTAATTTGGGACCGGGGCAGGCACAAAAGCCATCAGATTCTAGAACTGAAACGGTATAATGGATGTCAAAGTGCAAAAAAAAAAAGTGGAAATCGACAGCCAAAATACAATAAAATGAATTCACGATAGGCAGATTGAAGCACCTGTTGCTTAAGTCTTCACCAACTTCCTGCAAAACAGGAAATCTGGAATCCGACTGTTCCAACAAAGGAATTTATATCATATCGTTCCCGCTACGTTTTATTGCCTTCTCTGTTGGAAGCCTCCCATCGGCATTGACAAATGCACCATCAGTCAATTGCAGAAGGTAGTTTTCCTTGGAGTGCCTTACATCCTGCAATGACACCACTTTTAATGAAACAGCAACATCTGCCTATCCCAGATCCTTGAAAAAAGGTGGACAATCCAGCCTAAACATCTGGCTGACTCTGCAACCAGGCGTAATAACACAACAATGTAGTAGACCAGTGGTTCTTAATCTTTTTGAACGAATCGCCCCCCTTGAGCCAATGAGGAAGTTGTCATCGCCCCCCTCCCCCAACATAACCTCTCAATCACAACATAGGAAATAATTCTTCAATTTATCCAAACACTTTTTTTGTTTTCTTTAAAATTGTCATCAGGACATATTGATGCAAATAATTTATTTCCAGTCTTTTTCCCCATATCTCAACTGTGTGAAAAAATTTTGGTGCCACCCGTCACTTTATTCCCAAACTTTGTGATACATGTATTTCATTATTATCTTCTTTATTCAAAACACTTAAATGTACTGACCGCTGAAAACCAAATTCAACTGCAAGAAAGTGAAATCCCGAAAAGAAAAACAGTAACATTTAATGATTGAACTACAAGTGAAATTTAAGATGCAAAAAGAAATATAAAAAGGGCATAAGAACAAACCGCAATGCAGGAACTAAGACAGTGGTTCTCAACCTGTGGGTCGGGACCCCATTTGGGGTCGAACGACCATTTCACGGGGGTCACCAAACAACGCAGTCCGCCATTTTTTCCCCCTTTTCCTTAGCTTTGCTACTCCCTTTTATTCTATTGGCTTTTGAAAGCCAATAGAATAGACTCTCTTGAATAGAGTCTAATTCTATTGGCTTTCAAAAGCCGATAGGAATTGTCCAGGCTGTCTCTGCCCTGCTGAGCCCGCCAAAAGTCCCATTCTGCAAACGGTGCTGCACCAGTTGAGTAGTCCTCGACTTACGACCGGTTGAGTAGTCCTTGACTTATGACCGGTTGGGGGGTCGCGGCATTAAAAAGGTTGAGAACCACTGAACTAAGAATTTCAAGACGAAAACTCTGAAACTCAATTAAGATTCGAGGAAAGTATATATAGTCCCGCACACTGTAAAAAGGATTTAAAAGACACAAAGAAAATATAATATCGAACTGGAGTGCACGCTAAAAAAAGTACAATACAAAATGTTTTACAGAGCTGCTCAGCATGCGATGTTTCGAAAGAAGCACTCCCCCCTCCATCAGATATACAGCGATTCCCTGTACGAAAAAGTCTCAAAAGTGTCCCCAAAACTTCTCGCTCCATTGCCCCCATATCGCCCCATTTTCGGTCCTTCGCCCCCATGTCACCCCTTTTTGTTCCATTGCCCCCCTGAAAAACAAAATCACCCCCTTGGGGGCAATATCACCCACATTAAGAACCACTGTAGTAGACCACGACCTACTCTTTGGTAAGCTAGGATAAGGTGGAATAGACAACATCACCACCAGATGGATCTGTAGCTGGCTGACAAACCATACTCAACGAGTAGCTCTCAATGGTACTACATCCACCTGGAGAGGAGTAAGTAGTGGGGTACCACAAGGTTCCGTCTTAGGCCTAGTACTCTTCCATATCTTCATACATGACTTAGATGAGAGAATAGAAGGGGAACTCATCAAATTTGCAGATGATACTAAACTGGCAGGAGTAGCCAACACCCCAGTAGACAAACTCAGGGTCCAAAAAGATCTTGACAAACTTGAACAATGGGTCCTGTCCAACAAAATGAGCTTCAATGTGGAGAAAAGCAAAGCCTTACATTTAGGAAGGAAAAACCAAAGGTATAAGTACAGATTGGGCGAGGCCTGGCTCAAAAACAGCAACTGTGAGAGGGACCTTGGAGTCCTAGTGGACGATCACTTGACCATGAGCCAGCCGTGTGCAGCAACAGCCGAAAAAGCTGATATAATCCTGGGTTGTATAAACAGAGGCATAGAATCAAGATCACACGAAGTATTAGTACCACTTTATAAAACCCTAGCAAGACCACACCTGGAATACTACAGCCAATTTTGGTCACCCTATCGCAAAAAAGATGTTGAGAGTTTGGAAAAAATTCAGAGAAGAGCAACTAAGAGGATCCAAGGCCTGGAGGCTAAAACATATAAAGAACACCTGCGGGACTTGGGTTTGGCTGGTCTAAAGAAAAGAAGAAATAGGGGAGACATGATAGCAATGTTCTAGTATCTGAGGGGCTGCCACAAGGCAGAGCGGGTCAGGTTGTTCACCAAAGCACCAGAGGGAAGGACGAGAAACAATGGTTGGAAACTGACCAAAGAGAGAAGCAACCTGGAATTAAGGAGAAAATTCCTGACAGTGAGGACAATCAATCAGTGGAACAGCTTGCCACCAGAAATCGTGGGCGCTCCATCACTGGAAGTTTTTAAGAAGAGACTAGACAATCACCTGTCTGAGATGGTATAGGTTCTCCAGCTTGAGCAGGGGGCTGGACTAGAAGACCACAAAGGTCCCTTCTATTCTATTCTATTCTATTCTATTCTATTCTATTCTATTCTATTCTATTCTATTCTATTCTATTCTATTCTATTCTATTCTACTCTACTCCATTCCATGATTCTATTCTATTCTATTCTATTCTATTCTATTCTATTCTATTCTATTCTATTCTATTCCATTCCATGATTCTATTCTATTCTATTCTATTCTATTCTATTCTATTCTATTCTATTCTATTCTACTCCATTCCATGATTCTATTCTATTCTATTCTATTCTATTCTATTCTATTCTATTCTATTCTATTCTATTCTAAACGTGAACGCAAGAAAGCAGCAACATTTCAAGAGCTAATGTCCCAGGCTAGCACCCTTCAGCTAGGTTGGACACTAATCACTCCTAAACGTTCTCCCAAAGATGCTTTTTCAGGAGGCAACTGGACTTTTTTCCCCCCCTTTAAATACATTTTGCTTCTCATCCCAGAAGCTTCTTCAACTCTGACTGGATGATGAGGAATGGAAGGATTTATGATCCTTCCAGACAGCTGGTCATTTGCATTCTTTTAGAGAGTTGTTGAGGCCATCTGGAGTTTTATCTGCGGTCTCTTCTTAAAAGCCTCCAATGATGAAGCACCCACAACTTCTGGAGGCAAGCGGTTCCACTGGTTAATTGTTAGGAAGTTTCTCCTTAGTTCCAGGTTGCTTCTCCCCTTGATGAGTTTTAATAATAATAATAAAGTTGGAAGGGACCTTGGAAGTCATCGAGTCCAACCCCCTGCTCAGGCAGGAAACCCTACACCATTTTGGACAAATGGCTGTCCAGTCTCTTCTTGAAAACTTCCAGTGTTGGAGCATTCACCGCTTCTGGAGGCAGGTTGTTCCACTGGTTAATTGTTCTCACTGTCAGGAAGTTTCTCCTTCGTTCTAGGTTGCTTCTTTCCTGGATGAGTTTCCATCCCTTGCTTCTTGTCCTGCCTTCAGGTTTCTTTGGAGAATAGCTTGACTCCCTCTTCTTTGGGGCAGCCCCTGAGATATTGGAAGACTGCTATCATGTCTCCCCTCCTCCTTCTCTTCATTAAATTAGACATACCCAATTCCAGCAACCGTTCTTCATATGTTTTAGCCTCCAGTCCCCTGATCATCTTTGTTGCTCTTCTCTGCGCTTTTTGCCAAAGTCTCAACATTTTTTTTTTTTTTTGCAACAGGGTGACCAAAAATGCATGCAGAATTCCAGGTGTGGCCTTACAAAGGTTTTATAAAGCGGAACTAATACTTTGCCTGACTCACAACACAAACATTTTGCCTCTTTAAAACCTCTGCAGGGAGGTTATTTGGGGGAGGAAGACCCCCCCTCATAAAGCCATGCTTTTACTGCAGCGCATTAATTAGATTGTTGCACAGCACACCCAGTTAGCCAGGCAAAGATTGTCCTTGAATAATACCCTCTCCTCTGTGCTGGCTAGCAGAGGGGGAAAAAAAAATAAGAGAAACCAGGTGTGGACTTTGGAGAGACTCAGCTTTCATTTAGAGAAGCAAATTTGCCTGCCTTAATTTATGCAGATGCTAACGAGGCAGTGGCCGTAGGTCTCCCCCTCCCCCTAGCCTAGCATGAAGATGTATAATCCGGGCTGATTATGGCACAGCCTCAGATCGAGAGCTCGGTTTGTCGTGTTTACGGCACACATCTCTGGTGGCCTTGCAAGAAATCAGATTTTTTTTTTTTAAAATCAGACTTTTAGAGATAATTCTTGATTTAGGTCCCCAAATTCCTCACGGTCCCGTGATCCAAATTCAGACGCCTGGCCAACTGACTCGTCTTTATGACGGTTGCAATGTGCGACCTTCTAACAAGCCAAGGGGGAAAGCTAGATTCGCTGAACGGACCGTGTTGCTAAATTAACAACTGCAAGTTGGAAACTAATCAAGGAGAGGAGCAACCTAGAGCAGTGATGGCGAACCTTTCAGAGACCGAGTGCCCAAACTGCAACCCAAAACCTACTTATGCAGTCGTTCTCAACCTGTGGGTCGGGACCCCATTTGGAGTCGAATGACCATTTCACGGGGGTGGCCAAACAACGCAGTCTGCCATTTTCCCCCCTTTTCCTTAGCTGTGCTCCTCCCTTTTATTCTATTGGCTTTTGAAAGCCAATAGAAGAGACTCTCTTGAATAGAGTCTAATTCTATTGGCTTTCAAAAGCCAATAGGAATTGTCCAGGCTGACTCTGCCCTGCTGAGACCGCCAAAAGTCCCAGTCTGCAAACGGTGCTACACCAGTTGAGTAGTCCTCGACTTACAACCGGTTGAGTAGTCCTCGACTTACGACCGGTTGGGGGGGGTCACGGCATTAAAAAGGTTGAGAACCACTGCACTTATGCATCGTCGGGTGCCGGGTGGGTGTGGCCCATTGGGTGGGTGTGGCCCATTGGGTGGGTGTGGCCCATTGGGTGGGCGTGGCTGTGGTGGTAACGGCAGACTGGGTGGGACTAAAAAGTTCAATCAATCAATTCCAACTTTGCAAGATCTTTTTTTTTCCCACGAGAAGTTGAAATTGACTGATTGATTGAACCTTTTTTTTTTTGTTTTGTACACGGCAGCGGAGGCCTAAAGCGAAAAGGTTTTATAAAACCAGCTGAAGGCCTAGGCCTGGGGCGACGGCACGAGTGCCCACAGACAGGCCTCCGAGTGCCGCCTCTGGCACCCGTGCCATAGGTTCGCCACCACTGACCTAGAACTAAGAGAGAAACTTCCTGACGGCTAGCACAATTAACCAGTGGAACCACCTGCCTCCAGAAGCGGTGAATGCTTCAACACTGGACGTTTTGGAGAAGAGACTGGACAGCCATTTCTCTGAAATGGTATAGGGCAGTGATGGCGAGCCTTTTAGAGACCGAGTGCCCAAAACCTGCCCCTGGCCCGCCCCCCACCCCCACCCCTGCCCACCCGCAGGGCCACCCACTGCCTCCATGGCCCATCGCAGCAGATCGCCCAAGTAGCCCAGCGGCTCCATGGTGGCCATGCCCTCCACCTGTGCCCCCACAGCATCATCTGCATGTGACGGGGCGCCAGGACAGAATCTTGTCTCTGCTGCCCAGCTGCCATGTCCGTGACAGCGCTGTTCTGCCCAGGCCGTGCCCGGGAGCGACTCTCCTCCAGGGGGTCTGCTGGTGAGGAGGGGGCTGTGGGGGGGAAGTGGGGCTGGAGTGATGGCGCGTGTGCCCACAGAGAGGGCTCGGAATGCCGCCTCTGGCACGCGTGCCATAGGTTTGCCACTACCACTCATAATAATAATAGTAGTAAAGTTGGAAGGGACCTTGGAGGTCATCTAGTCCACCCCCCCTGCTCAGGCAGGAAACCCTAGACCATTTCGGACAAATGGCTGTCCAGTCTCTTCTTAAAAACTTCCGGTGTTGGAGCATTTACTGCTTCTAGAGGCAGGTAGTTCCACTGGTTAATTGTTCTCACTGTCAGGAAGTTTCTCCTTAGTTCCAGGTTGCTTCTCTCCTTGATGAGTTTCCATCTGTTGCTTCTTGTCCTGCCTTCAGGCGCTTTGGAAAATAGCTTGACTCCCTCTTCTTTGGGGCAGCCCCTGAGATATTGGAAGACTGCTATCATGTCCCCCCTTGTCCTTCTCTTCGTTAAACTAGACATCCCCAATTCTAGCACTGGTATAGGGTTTCCTGCCTGAGCAGGGGGTTGGACTAGATGATCTCCAAGGTCCCTTCCAACTTTATTATTATTATTATTATTATGGATCATCGCACAGTCAGCCAGATGTTCACACTGGATTTGGCATTTTGTCTACCTATCGAGTCCTTACCCAGGACCTGGGATAGGCAGATGTGGATGTTTGATGGTACTACAGGTATCGTCGCAGGATGGAAGCAGTTCTTAGTAAGGCCGCCTTTTGCAATTGACTCATAGCGAATTTGTCAATGCCAATGGTGTTCAAGTGGTGCTCCAGTTGTTTTCGGATTGTACCCAAGGCGCCTATGACTATTGGTACTACCCTTGCTTGCTTTTGCCACAGTCTTTCTATTTCTATTTGTAGGTCTTTCTATTTTGTTATCTTCTCCAGTTCTTTCTCGTCTATTCTGCTATCTCCAGGCACTGCCACGTCCACTATCCAGACTTTTTTGTCTTTCTTATCGACAATTGTTAAGTCTGGGGTGTTATGTTTCAGGTGCTTGTCTGTTTGAATTCTGAAGTCTCAGAGCAGTTTAATTTTATCATTTTCTATGACTTTCTCTATTATTATGGATCATCGCACAGTCAGCCAGATGTTCAGACTGGATTTGGCATTTTGTCTACCTATCGAGTCCTTACCCAGGACCTGGGATAGGCAGATGTGGATGTTTGATGGTATTACAGTATCGTCGCAGGATGGAAGCAGTTCCTAATAAGGCCGCCTTTTGCAATTGACTAATAGCGAATTTGTCAATGCCAATGGTGTTCAAGTGGTGCTCCAGTTGTTTTGGGATTGCACCCAAGGAGCCTATGACTATTGGTACTACCCTTGCTTGCTTTTGCCACAGTCTTTCTATTTCTATTTGTAGGTCTTTGTATTTTGTTATCTTCTCCAGTTCTTTCTCTTCTATTCTGCTATCTCCAGGCACTGCCACGTCCACTATCCAGACTTTTTTGTCTTTCTTATCGACAATTGTTAAGTCTGGGGTGTTATGTTGCAGGTGCTTGTCTGTTTGAATTCTGAAGTCCCAGAGCAGTTTAATTTTATCATTTTCTATGACTTTCTCTATTTTATGATCCCACCAGTTTTTGCTTACAGGCAAATGATATTTTTTGCAGATCTTCCAATGCACCATTGTTGCTACTTTGTCATGCCGCTGCTTGTAATCAGTCTGTGCAATCTTCTTGCAACAGCTTACCAAGTGGTCCACTGTTTCTTCAGCTTCTTTGCATAGGCGGCACTTACTGTCTGTTGCTGTCTTCTCAATTTTGACTTTGTATGCATTTGTCCTTAAGGCTTGGTCTTGTGCAGCCAGAATTAGTCCCTCGGTCTCTTTCTTCAATTTTCCTGCTCTTAGCCATTGCCAGGTTTTATTATTATCTGCTTTCCCAGCTATTTTTTTCATGTATTGGCCATGTAGTGCTTTGTCTTCCCATGCCTCTATTCTGTTCTTCATTTGGTCTTTCTTGTAGGCCAGTTTGGTCTCTCCAGTAGTTAGTAAGCCTTCCTGATATACTAATTTCAGTGCATCTTCATCATTGTTCTTCAGATATTCTTCCAAAGCCATTTTTTCTTCTTCAACCATCTGATGTACTTGTAGCATTCCACGCCCACCTATTTGCCTTGGTAGATAAAGTCTATCAATGTCACTGCGTGGATGAAGGGCATGATTCATTGTCATTATTTTTCTGGTCTGCCTATCCATTGCTTTTAGTTCTGCTTGAGTCCAGTCCACTATTCCAGCTGTGTACCTAATGACTGGGATTGCCCAGGTGTTGATTGCCTTTATGGTATTTCCTCCATTGAGTTTGGACTTTAAGATCTTCTTCACTCTCTTGATGTATTCACCTCTAATCTTTTTCTTGACTTCAGTGTGCTTGATGTTGTCAGCTTGAAGGATACCCAAGTATTTGTAGTACTCTTCCTCATCCAGATTCTTAATGTTATTTTCGTGGGGCATCTTGATTCCTTCAGTTTTCACTATTTTTCCTTGTTTGATAGTAAGTGTAGCACATTTGTCCAAGCCAAACTCCATTACAATATCTTGGCTATATATACGGACAGTGTTGAGCAGCGATTCTATTTCAGATGATGTTTTTCCATACAGCTTCAGATCATCCATGTAAAGGAGGTGGGATAGTCTGGCAGATGTTTTTGATGTTTGATAGCCATGTCCTGAGTTATTCAGTATTGTTGACAGAGGAAACAGTGCAATAACAAATAGTAATGGTGATAATGAATCTCCTTGAAATATTCCTCTCTTGATATTAACCTCTCCCAGCTTCTCACCATTGATCTGCAACTGTGTCTTCCATTGTGCCATCGATCTTTGCACAAATTTTCTGATGTTTCTACTGACTCCTGTTATTTCTAGGCACTTTATTATCCAATCATGTGGCAGAGAGTCAAATGCCTTTTTGTAGTCAATCCATGCCACATTCAGGTTGGTCTTCCTTCTCTTGCAGTTTTCCAAGATCATTTTGTCTATTAGGAGTTGATCTTTTGTTCCTCTGCTATTGGGGCGGTTTCCTTTCTGCTCAGGTGGAAAGAGATTGTTTTCAACTTGATGCTGTTGTACTGCATCAGCTACCACACCAGTTAGTAATTTGAAGGTTGTTGGTAAGCAGGTAATTGGCCTGTAGTTACCTGGTGTTGCCCCTTTTGCTGGATTTTTCATTATTAGGTAGGTTTTCCCAGTTGTTAGCCACTTTTCAATTTCTCCTCCTTGTAGTATATTGTTGAATTGCTTGGCAATGAGTGGGTGTATAACAGTTAGATGTTTCAACCAAACCCATGCAGTTCATCTTCACCTGGTGCTGACCAATTTTTGATTTTCTTTGCTCTTTTTTCTACCATTTTTGTTGTTATTACTAGTTCTTTCATTTCAACTTCTGTTTTATTTGCATCCACCTCTTTTAACCAAGCTGCATCCTTGTTGTATTTCTTTGGGTTACCCCATATCTGCTTCCAGAATTGCACTGTTTCTTCCTTGTCAGGTACTGACTGATTCCTTGCAGTTTCTCCATTGATGGATTGGTAGAAATGTTTCTGATTGGATTGAAATTGGAGGTTCTGCCTATAGTTTGCAATTCGAGCTTCATATCTACTGATTTTCCTGGCTATAGCTGTTATTTGTTGCTTTATTATTTCCAGTGCTTCCTTGATCTTCCTTGTTTCTAAGTGGTATTTCTTGATTAGGTATTCTTTGGTCTTCTTGTTCTTCAGCTTCTTTTATTTCATCTGTTCTAGCTTGCTTGCATGTGATCTTAACTTGCTGATCTTATTTTCTAGTCTAACCTTCCATTTTTGTGGTGCACTGTTTGTTTTTCTTTTTTGTTGATTTTACATCCCAGGTATTCTGTTTATTATTATTATTATTATTATTATTATTATTATTATTATTATTATTGATTCATTTAACAACTGGGGCAAGATATGTCATAAAGTGGGGCAAAATTCACATACAAACCGTCTCGCTTAGCTCTATTGCGGTCGTAAGCCGAGGACTTATAGAATTCTGCAGGTCTGTTTGGGCTTCTCCCCTCCCTCAATCTGAGTTGCTTCTTAATTTTTATTGTTGGCTTTCCCCCCACCTTCTTCCCCCCCCCCAAGACTTAACCAGAATCCTCCTGTCTCCTTTGTTTGCAGAACGGATTCTGAATATTTGTCTCCAGGCTTCCTTTCCCTCTGCCTCTCTCTCTGTGCATGCATGTTTCCAGCATCTCTTCCGAACCAAGCCCACAGCGTTGGGCAAACAAACTCCGATGAACAAAATCGAACATGTTTGAAAAGGCCGTAAATGCTAACTCGGCAAGATCGATGACGATCCTACGCCGTAAATCACTTTTTTTGAATGCCGGTAGCTAAATTGTCCAAACCGTTTATGAGCAACAATGGCAGGATAGGAGTGTAAAATATTGTCTGTGGGGAATTGATGTTTTTTTTTTTTTAATGTTAGTTTATTCCTCCAATGTTGAGGGGCTGCCCAATTATCCAACCGTTCAATACACAAAATTGTAAGCTGGGTGGCCATAGACATTACCTAAATAAATAAATGAGGCAAATAGATCCTGGCCAACTGAGAAAAAAAAAATAAATACACCCAGACGTCAGGCAGGTGTCTCTAAAAGGGGTCCGTCCCATCGTATTTGAAGATCTGGGAGAATAACCAGGTTTTTGGCAGTTTCTTTGAAGCCCAACGCAGGATTAGAACCCAGAACCTCTTGGTTTCTAGCCTGGTTCCTTTAGCCACCAGACCAGTGTGTCTCAATTGGTCAACTTGAAGATGAGTGGACTTCAACTCCCAGAATTCCCAAGCCAGCACATGTGGACTTCAACTCCAAAAATTCTCTAACCAGCAATGTGTGGACTTCAACCCAGAATTCACCAGTTAGCAATATGTGGACTTCAATTCCCAGAATTCACCACCTAGCAATATGTGGACTTCAATTCCCAGAATTCACCAGCTAGCAATATGTGGACTTCAATTCCCAGAATTCTCTAGCCAGCAATGTGTGGACTTCAACTCCCAGAATCCTTCAACCAGCTTGCTGGCTGAGGAATTCTGGGAGTTGAAATCCATACATCTTAAACTTGCCAAAGCTGACAAACACTGTTCTAATGCAAGGATAGAAAACAAATATTCAATTAGAAGGAGCAAAAATAGTAACGAGATAAAATATTTCTCAGCTCCCCAAAGGTGTGATTTTTCATGGAATGTGTGCCATTAGAGAACCAAAAAGAACCCCCCCCCAAACCCCAGAAACAAACAAAATGAAAATATAGAAAACCGAGAAAATATTCAACTAAAACTTTGGTTTCTACTCCTTAGAGCAAAAATTGGGAAGGATCTGTTAGAAATATGTCCAATTGGAAAATTTGTGCCTGGAAAATTTGATTCTTTGTTTTCAAAGAAAAATGAAAAATTATTTAGTGGTAGTGAGGGAGGGGAATGAGCTAAACTGGTGGCAGCACCGCACAAGCCTGAGCAAGAGATGGCTGGAGCTGCAGGGCTGTCAGGGCTCAGCGGAAGCGCCAGGATCAGCGCCAGGCTCCAGCTGGAGCTCGGCGCTGATCCTGGTGCTTCTGCTGAGCCCAGAAGAAGCGCCGATCAGCTGGAATGCTGCAGCATCTCCAGGGTCTTGTGATTTACATTCAGATGCTTGGCAACTGATTCATATTCATGACGGTCACAGTGTCTCAGGATTTCAGTGCCATTGTAACTTCGAACAGTCTCTAAGCGAACTGTTGTAAGTCGAGGACTACCTGTACTTTATCACTTTTTTCCTTTTCTCGGGGGGGTCATCAAGTTTTTGACCCCTTGCTAGGCGACTGGTGGAACTCGGATATTGCCATATCCTAAAAGTGGTACAATGGGTGAAAAGGTTGAAAAGCCCTGCAATAATGGATCTAGATCAGGGATCTTCAAACTTGGCCCTTTTATGACTTGTGGACCCAGAATTCCTCAGCCAGCAGAAGTCCACAACTCATAAAAGGGCCAAGTTTGAAGACCCCTGATCTAGATTGAAAAAGTTAATATATACCACTGAATTACTAATGAACCCAAACAACACATTGTCTATTAAGTACTTGATTGTAAAACTAGAAAATTAATAAAATACTTAGAAAAAAAACAAATCTCTTTTTTTCAGTGTCATTGTAATTTCGAATGGTTGCTAAACAAACGTTGTATGTCCAGGACTGGGTTGAAGAATGGGGGGGGGGACTGGATGATTTTTAAACATTTTACCTCAGACTTTTGAGGATAATTTAAAGCTTATGAATTAATTTGCCGTGGCATCTCTTTCTTAGATACCACAAACAATTTTGCCTTCTTCATAGGATTTCTGTTGCAGCACATTACCTTGAAATGAACTTTTCTTATTTATTCTCTATTTATATCATTAGGTGTTTAAATGAGCCTATTAAAAGCCAGTCTAGCGTCAGAGATGTTGATAAGGTTTTTATTGCTTGCTTGGATTAAAGCCGAATCTGGACCGGCGTGATTAAATAAAAAGAGGAAAATTATTTCGGCAGACTAACAGCTAAAACAATCCTCTTAACAATCGTGGCCCAAAAAAGAATTAAAAATGGTCATAAAATCTGGCATGCCTCACTTAACAACTGTTTGGCTTAGATACAGACATTCTGGCCCAATACGGTAGTAGATTGAGGACTAGCTCCTGACCCAAAGCTTGAAAGTCTGGCTCTAACCACTATCGGCGCAGCTTTCCTTATAGGCTTTTTCTACAGTAACCAATATCATACAATTTAATTGATATTAAATTCTTATCAGCATCTGTGATGGTTCTGGCCTGGAATTACCACAGAAATGGCTGTTTCTGCTTTTAGATGACTCTGCTTGGGAGGGCCAAGCATTTTGGGTGGTTTAAAATTAAAAATAAGTGGAGAATTTATCCCATAGGTACCCCACCCAGGACTCTGAATAGGACAGATCACATTAAATGAACAGGGTCCAACTTTGGCCCTTTTAAGAAGAGTGGACTTCAACTCCCAGAATTCCCCAGCCAGCATGGGAGTTGAAGTCCACACCTCTTAAAGGGGCCAAGGTTGGACACTCCTGCATTAAATAAGGAAATCTATGTTATCTCCTGGCCTTTGATACTACACTAAATATCCAAAAATAAATCTTTCCTAGCCCTAGTACATTTTTAGTTTTATTCATAAGGGTATAAGAATTGCACAGATTTAGCTTAGGGCAGGGGTAAGCAACCTTGGCCCTTTTATGACTTGTGGACTTCAACACCCAGAATTCCTGAACCAGCCATGTTGACTCAGGAATTCTGGGAGTTGAAGTCCACAAGACATAAAAGAGCCACGGTTGCCTACTCCTGGCTTAGGGTTATGTCAGGGGGCTTCAAACTTAGCCCTTTTATGACTTGTGGACTTCAACTCCCAGAATTCCTCAGCCAGCGTGTCTGGCTGAGGAATTCTGGGAGTCGAAGTCCACAAGTCATAAAAGGGCCAAGCTGGAAGACCTCTGGTTTATGGCGTCACCACAACTATTAAGGAGCTCAGGTGGGTCTAGGGCAGACATGTCAAACTCACGACGTCACATGACGTCGTGCAACCTATCGGAGCTTGTTCGCCATTGCCGGCAATGGGGTGGGCGCGGCTCTGGTATAGTGAAACCGGCCCACGGGCCGGCAGTTTGATACCCCTGGTCTAGGGAGACCTAGATCTGAACAAGGATAGAATCAAGATCACGTGAAGTATTAATGCCACTCTACAATGCCTTGGTAAGGCCACACTTGGAATCCTGCATCCAGTTTTGGTCACCATGATGTAAAAAAGATGTTGACACTCTAGAAAGAGTACAGAGAAGAGCAACAAAGATGCTTAGGGGACTGGAGGCTAAAACATACATGGAACGGTTGCTAGAATTGGGTATGTCTAGTTTAACGAAGAGAAGGGGGGGGACATGATAGCAGTATTCCAATATCTCAGGGGCTGCCATAAAGAAGAGGGAATTAAGCTATTTTCCAAAGCACCTGAAGGCAGGACAAGAAGCAACGGGTGGAAACTAATCAAGGAGAGAAGCAACCTTGAACTAAGGAGAAACTTCCTGACAGTGAGAACAATTAATCAGTGGAACAGCTTGCCTCCAGAAGCAGTAAATGCTCCAACACTGGAAGTTTTTAAGAAGAGACTGGACAGCCATTTGTCCGAAATGGTGTAGGGTTTCCTGCCTGAGCAGGAGGTTGGACTAGATGACCTCCAAGGTCCCTCACAGCTTTACTATTACTATTACTAAGGGTTTGATTGCCAATGCCCAAGATGGTTTACTCTTAAGGCTGGTTACTTTCCTTCGGAAATTCAGGAAGTTGCTTGATTCTGTAATCAGGTTATCTACAGGAAGTCCTTGATGTAAGACCGCAGTTCAGTCCAAAATATCCATCGATGAGACAACCTTGTAAAATGTGTACCTTTTCTTTCCAAAGTTGTTAAGTGAATCCCTGCAGGTGTTAAGTTAGTAACACGGTTGTTAAGTGAATCTGGCTTCCCCATTGTCTTTGCTTCTCCAAAGGTCACAAAAAGGGATCCCAGGAGCCCGGGACACTGCAACCGTCATAAATATGAATCAATTGCCAAGTGTCCGAATTTTGATCACATGATCGTGGGGATGTGGCAACGGTCGTAAGTGTGAGAACTGCTCATAAGTGTGAGAACGGGTCATAAGTCACTTTTCTCAGTGCCTTTGTAACTCTGAACGGTCACTAAACGAATGTTTGTCAATCGAGGGCTATCTGCAGCGTTGGGATGGGAGACCACCAGGAAATCAGTGAGGCTGAAAAGTCAAAGAAAGACGAAGGCGACCCAGTTCTGCACAGTCGTAAGTGTGAAAAACGGTCATACGTCACTGTTTAAAGTGCCGTCATAAATTCGGTCACTAAAGGAATCGTGGTAAGCTGAGGACCACCTGGATGGCATTTCCACCAGTCCTTCCTTCCCTGACACCCCTGTCCAGAGCGGGGCCTTCAGCAGCCAACGGTAAAGAATATTTCAAATAAGATTTTCTTTAAATCTGTCGCCAGAGTTCAGAAGTTCAAAAGCCGGTCTGATTAAGTTCCCCAGGCTCCCAATTAAGTGAGCATCAAAGTGCAACCAAATTAGCGGCTGCCAAACGAGAAAAACAACATTTGTTGAACTTGGATCACAAAAGGGCAACGTTCACTTAAATTATCCATAGAGCTACGCAAGCAGAAGGAAGCCACCCAGGAGCCCCGCAGGCCAAACCACACGACTGCGTTCCTACAACTGGTTTCGCAAGGCCCCTTTACACAAATAATAATAATAATAATAATTCTGGCTGCACAAGACCAAGCTTTAAGGACAAATGCATATAAAGTTAAAATTGAGAAGACAGCAACAGACAGTAAGTGCCCCCTATGCAAAGAAGCTGAAGAAACAGTGGACCACTGGTAAGCTGTTGCAAGAAGATTGCACAGACTGACTACAAGCAGCGGCATGACAGAGTAGCAACAATGGTGCATTGGAAGATCTGCAAAAAATATCATTTGCCTGTAAGCAAGAACTGGTGGGATCATAAAATAGAGAAAGTTACAGAAAATGATAAAGTTAAACTGCTCTGGGACTTCAGAATTCAAACAGACAAGCACCTGCAACATAACACCCCGGACTTAAAAACTGTCGATAAGAAAGACAAAAAAGTCTGGATAGTGGATATGGCAGTGCCTGGAGATAGCAGAATAGACGAGAAAGAATGGAGAAGATAACAAAATACAAAGACCTACAAATAGAAATAGAAAGATTGTGGCAAAGGCAAGCAAGGGTGGTACTAATAGTCATAGGTGCCTTGGGTGCAATCCCAAAACAACTGGAGTACCACTTGAACACCATTGGCACTGACAAATTCGCTATTAGTCAATTGCAAAAGGCGGCCTTACTAGGAACTGCTTCCATCCTGCGACGATATCTGTAATACCATCAAATATCCACATCTGCCTGCCTATCCCAGGTCCTGGATAAGGACTCGATAGGTAGACAAAATGCCAAATCCAGTCTGAACATCTGGCTGACTGTGCGATGATCCATAATAATAATAATAATAATAATAATAATAATAATAATAATAATAATAATAATAATAATAATAATAATAATAATATTGGAAGGGAACTTGGAGGTCATCTAGTGCAGGGCTTTTCAGCCTTTTCACCCATTGTACCACTTTTAGGATATGGCAATATCCAAGGACCACCAAGGTATCAAAAACTTGATGACCAAAAAAAAAAAAAAGTGATAAAGTACAGGTAGTCCTCGACTTACAACAGTTTGCATACTGAATGTTTGAAGTTACAATGGCACTGAAAAAAGTGCCGAGCAAGACACCTGCCTGCCCACCCGGCGGCGCTCTTCATTGTTGTGAGCATTTCTGTTGAGGATTGGCAGCAGGGGTGGAGTGGGGGGGTGTTTGGTTTTTATTCCCCCCGTCTGCTGGGTGGTTGCAGCAGGTTTTGGTCATTTCACGTGACCCTGGGACACTGTGACCGTTATAAATATGAATCAGTTGCCAAGCATCTGAATGTAAATCACAAGACCCTGGAGATGCTGCAACATTCCAGCTGATCGGCGCTTCTTCTCAGCAGAAGCTCAGCAGAAGCTCCAGGATCAGCGCCGAGCTTCAGCTGGAGCCTGGCGCTGATCCTGGCGCTTCCGCTGAGCTCTGACAGCCCTGGAGCTCCAACCGTCTCTCGCTCAGGCTTCTGCGGTGCTCCCACCGGTTCAGCTCATTCCCCTCTCCCTTACCACTTTTCTAGGATGGTCGCGTACCACCTGCCAGGTGCCAATGGACCACAGGTGGTACCCGTACCACTGGTTGAAAAGCCCTGATCTAGTCCAACCCCCTGCTCAGGCAGGTAACCCTATACCATTTCGGACAAATGGCTGTCCAGTCTCTTCTTAAAAGCTTCCAGTGTTGAAGCATCCACAGCTTCTGGAGGCAGGTTGTTCCACTGGTTAATTGTTCTAACGGTCAGGAAGTTTCTCCTTAGTTCTAGGTTGCTTCTCTCCTTGGTTAGTTTCCATCCGTTGCTTCTTTTCCTGCCTTCAGGAGCTTTGGAGAATAGCTTGACTCCCTCTTCTTTGGGGCAGCCCCTGAGATATTGGAACACTATCATGTCCCCCCTCGTCCTTCTCTTCATTAAACTAGACATTCCCAATTCCAGCAACCATTCTTCATATGTTTTAGTCTCCAGTCCCCTGATTATCTCAGTTGGTCTTCTCTGCACTCTTTCTAGAGCAGGGGTTCTCAACCTGTGGGTCGGGACCCCATTTGGGGTCGAACGACCATTTCACGGGGGTCGCCAAACAACGCAGTCCGCCATTTTTATTCCCCTTTTCCTTAGCTGTGCTACTCCCTTTTATTCTATTGGCTTTTGAAAGCCAATAGAATAGACTCTCTTGAATAGAGTCTAATTCTATTGGCTTTCAAAAGCCAATAGGAATTGTCCAAGCTGTCTCTGCCCTGCTGAGCCCGCCAAAAGCCCCAGTCTGCAAACGGTGCTGCACCAGTTGAGTAGTCCTTGACTTACGACTGGTTGAGTAGTCCTCGACTTATGACCAGTTGGGGGTCGCGGCATTAAAAAGATTGAGAACCACTGTTCTAGAGTCTAAACATCTTTTTTACATCATGGTGACCAAAACTGAATGCCATATTCCAAGTTAACCGGCGGCTTTCATCTCTAAGGCAGAACTCACCATCTCCTGGTGATTGACCCAAAGTCACCAGATGGCTTTCATGCCTAAGTGGGACTAGAACTCACTGCCTCCTGGTGATTGACCCAGTCACCCAGATGGCTTGCAGGCCTAAGATGAGATTAGAACTCACCACCTCCTGGTAGTTGACCCAAAGTCACCCAGATGGCTTTCAGGCCTAAGGCTGGACTAGAACTCACTGCCTCCTGGTGACTGACCCAAAGTCGCCAGATGGTTTTCATGCCTAAGATGGGACTAAAACTCACCATCTCCTGGTAGTTGACCCAAAGTCACCCAGATGGCTTTCATACCTAAGGTGGGACTGGAACTCACCATCTCCTAGTGATTGGCCAAAGGTCACCCAGCCAGTTTGCATGCCTAAAGTGGGACTAGAAGTCCCAATCTCCTGGGGATTGGCCCAAACTCATCCAGCTAGCTTTAATGCCTAAGGTGCGACTAGAACTCACCGTCTCCTGGTGATTTATCCAAAGTCACCCAACCGTCTTTCACGTCTAAGACTAGAACTCACCATCTCCTGGTCCTTAGGCCAAAACCTTAACTACTAGACCAAACCTATGCTCCTTAGCATATTTTATTTTACTTTTTTTATATAAAAAACAGAACAAAACGAAAATCTGCCACTCTTTGCATTCAACCAGTCAAACTGCCTCGAATCCCAGCAGAAATTCATTTATTCAATCTCATTTACCTCTATGCAAAAAATAACCCAGTGAACAAAATTAATGTATCTGTTTACAGGTGTTGGCATCTTCGGGGAGGAACGGTGTCACAGGAGTCCTAAAATTATTGCTCAAGTCCTACGCATAATACAATGTCTGCCATTTCTGTCATGTCAGGCTGCGCACGATGTCATTGTGACTTTGCATGGACCCATTTTTTCACTCATCTCGCTAAGGCTAGAAAAAATGAAACACCTCTTCAAAAACACTGTTTTTTGTTATCAGCATCTTTAATCTATCTATCTATCTATCTATCTATCTATCTATCTATCTATCTATCTATCTATCTATCTATCTATCTATCTATATCTATCTCTAGATATATCTATCTATTTAATCTATTTATCTCTATCTATCTATATGTATTTATCTCTATCTATTTATCTATCTCTATCTATCTCTATCTATCTATATCAAGATCTCTCTCTCTCTCTCTATATATATATATCTATATATGTATGTATGTACATATACATACATACAAAACTTGCTTTTGTTTATACCCAGAGGGATTTAAAATGATTAAACCCTGCAGCCCTAATTCAGATATATAATCGGTAATTAGCATTCAGATGTAGAACAATCCCACAGAGCAAAGCAGTGGGTTGGAAGGTCTGCCGAATAGGATGAGCTGAAAAATAAATAAACCACCTAACCATGGTTAATGCTAAGCAACTCTGGCAATGTCACGGGAATACAAGCATGCTAGAACTGCCACCAATATGGACAAATGTACTTTGTGAGCAAAAAACACCGGTGCCTTCTTCTAAAAGGTGCACATGTTGGGCCCCATCCACCAAAATTACTTCAACCCCTCCTGTGCTAACCTCCTAAACTGAGTTAAGCCTTAACTGGGATCAGCACCCCGTAAACACTGATCTATCAGGGCTGTTTTTCCAGCCCGGCCTGCTCTAGAACCGTTCAACTTCAACTCCCATAATCCAAGAGAGCATGAAGAATCTAGCTATCTCCCCTGACAATCGGTGATGGGAACTGTAGTCCGGGCTTTCCCAACCTTAGCAACTTTAAGATGTGTGGACTTCAACTCCCACAATCCGAGACAACATGGAGAATCCAGCTACCTTCTCCGACAGGCAGTGGGAACTGTAGTCCCATGTTCCTCAACCTCAGCAGCTTTCAGATGAGTGGACTTCAAGTCCCATAATCCCAGACTGCACGGAGAATCCAGCTACCTTCAATGATACTGGGTGATAGGAACTACAGTCGTGTCTCTCAACCTTGGCAATTTTAAGATTTATGGACTTCAATTCCCATAATCCTAGACAGCATGGAGAATCCAGCTACTTTTACTGAGAATGGGCAATGGGAACTGTAGTCCCGTGTTTCCCAACTTTAGCATCTATAAGATGTGTGAATGTCAACTCTCAGAATTCCCCATGCTGGCTGGGGAATTCTGGGAGTTATTGTAAACTCCACCCATTCTGGCTGGGGAATTCTGGGAGTTACTGTAAACTCCACCCATTCTGGCTGGGGAATTCTGGGAGTTACTGCAAACTTCACCCATTCTGGCTGGGGAATTCTGGGAGTTACTGTAAACTCCACCCATTCTGGCTGGAGAATTCTGGGAGTTATTGTAAACTCCACCCATTCTGGCTGGGGAATTCTGGGAGTTACTGCAAACTCCACCCATTCTGGCTGAGGAATTCTGGGGTTACTGTAAACTCCACCCATTCTGGCTAAGGAATTCTGGGAGTTACTGCAAACTCCACCCATTCTGGCTGGGGAATTCTGGGAGTTACTGTAAACTCCACCCATTCTGGCTGGGGAATTCTGGGAGTTACTGTACACTTCACCCATTCTGGCTGGGGAATTCTGGGAGTTGAAGTCCACAGGTCTTCAAGTTGCCAAGTTGGGAAAGAGGGCTGTAGTCTAACACAGCATTCAGCTAGTTAGCAAAAAATAGCTTTAAAACTTGGAGCCCTGGGCTGCGCAGCTCTGTTTGCTGGCTGAGTGTTGACAGACCTGCCCTGAAGACCTGGACTCTATTTATAATACTTTTGAAAAGGGCAGCGCGCATTTATCCAATGAACACCGTCCCTGCGTTGCGTGACTTGTCAGTGAAAAAGAGCCAGCGGTATGAGCTGGCTGTGAAAAAGACAAAGGGAAACACAGTTTTTTGTGTGCCCGAACAGATAAGGATTTGGGAAGCTAGAAACTATTAGGAAAGGAGGTTTAAAAAATTGAACAGGTTTAGCTGATGATGGATAGTCTCATGGATTCCCAACCCTGGCAATTTTAAGAGGTGTGAACTTCAATTCCCAGAAGTCCTCAGTCACAGCATGCTGGCTAGGGAATTCTGGGAGTTAAATCCCACCCGTTCTGGACAGGGAATTCTGGGTACTAAACTCCACCCGTTCTGGATGGGGAATTCTGGGTACTAAACTCCACCCATTCTGGACAGGGAATTCTGGGACTTAAACTCCACCTGTTCTGGAAGAGGAATTCTGAGAGTTACACCCGTTCTGGACAGGGAATTCTGGGAGTTAAACCCCACCCATTTTGGATGGGGAATTCTGGGAGTTAAACCCCACCCATTTTGGATGGGGAATTCTGGGAGTTAAACTCCACCTGTTCTGGACAGGGAATTTTGGGAGTTAAACTCCACCCATTCTGGATGAGGAATTCTGAAAGTTAAACTCCACCCATTCTGGATGGGGAATTCTGGGTACTAAACTCCACCCATTCTGGATGGGGAATTCTGGGAGTTAAACTCCACCCATTCTGGACGGGGAATTCTGGGAGTTAAACTCCACCCGTTCCAGCTGGGGACTTCTGGGAGTTAAACCCCACCCGTTCTGGATGGGGAATTCTGGGACTTGAAGGGCATCTTACAAGGTCAGAGAAAACCATCAATCTTCACACACTCTTTCTCTCTCTCTATCCAGCCTTCAGGATGCAAAACAATGGGTGGAAAACACAGGAAGACAGGTTTTGATTTAACTAAGGAAAAATAAATACTGGTGCTATGACAGTTTGGGACCTACCATCTTTATTTAGCAGAGGTTTTTTTGGGGGGGATGCTAAGAGAGACAAGGCAGGTCTTGTGAACTGTCTCAAGGTGGGGCTGTTACTCCCATTTTTCTCCGGGTTTATGCCTGTGGATGATGGGAATTGAGAGTCCAGGAATATCATCACTAGTGAGTTGTCAGCTACGCAACTCAGCTTTTAGCACAATCCAGCGAGGTGATCAAGCTATTAGGACCGAAAACTGGAGTTTTACTGGCTGGTTTAACCAGAGGCAGAAGGCTAAAACTATTCCTTTATTGGATGATTCTGCCTCTGTGTAACGCGTTTGAGTGGATGGATGCCATCTTGCTTATTTACATTATTTTATATTATATTCTGCTTTTATTCTGATCCGATGAGGCCCTCAGAGTTGTTTGGAAATTGGGCAGGCACAAATCTGAGTAAAGAAAAGTAAGTGCTTAATAGGAGCAGCAATTAAAGCAAAAAAACAAAACAAAACAAAAAAAACCCAAACCCCTCCTTCCATGCATTATTTTATTTATAAAAGGTATTAGCGCTGCTAACATCAGATGTTCTTGCTTTGACAACAGATGGAAATGCAGCCATCTTTTCTCTATGGCTATTAGAGTTCGTTGATGCTGCGAGAGGGATTGTGGATGAGAGTCCAGCTAGTCATAACAATAATAACTCAGCCGTGGGAACCCAAGGTCATCGGGCCCACAGCTGATACACATTTGGCGGTCTGGAGAGCTGGGGAGAAAGTCGGGGCTTCAAGCTAATTGGGGAATGTGATTTATGACTGTTAATTGGAGGAGGGAATTGTGCTTTGATACTATGTGCGCAGGGGAGGGGAATTCAGTTTTTGGCTTTGACTATGTAGTGCCGATACTTTGTTTCTCGAATAAAAGATTCTTTAAGGCAGTGTTTCTCAACCTTGACAATTTTAAGGCATGTGGACTTCAACTCCCAGAATTCCACAGCCAACTGGGAGTTGAAGTCCACATGCTTTAAGATTGTCAAGGTTGAGAAACACTGCTTTAAGGTAAACAATGCCTCAAACTTCTTTTGAAGAGTTTCATCTGTGGGAAACATGACAAAAGGTTTGTGGGCTGCTCAAACAGGAGAAAACCTTCCCAAAATAGCACTTAAAACAGATGAGGCCAACCGCTCCACATAACTCTTAAGTCAGGATCAAAAGCTGAGCCACCAAAAGAGGAACTTAAAATCCAACAAGCAATTCCACAAACCCCATCCCAGATCGTCCTGTAATTTCATTTAGTACCGTTGAACGTTACAACGACACTGAAAAAAAGAGACTTATGCTTGTTTTTCACACGCCGTTGCAGCATCACCCCTCATCACGTGGTCAAAATTACGACATGTCTAAGGGTACAGAGTTTCTTGATTGGACTAGAAGACCTCCAAAGTCACTTCCAACTAACAATAACAATAATAGAATTGGAAGGGACCTTGGAGGTCATCTAGTCCAACCCCCTGCTCAGGCAGGAAACCCTATACCATTTCAGACAAATGGCTTGTCCAGTCTCTTCTTAAACACTTCCAGTGTTGGAGCATTCACAGCTTCTGGAGGCAGGCTGTTCCATGGGTTAATTGTTCTGTCAGGAAATTTCTCCTTAGTTCCAGGTTGCTTCTCTGCTTGATGAGTTTCCATCTGTCAATCTATTATTCTGTTACTCTTCCTTTCATTGCCCCAAGGTCATTCTCACATACCATTACAGGATGGGTGGCTACTGGCAATCTCAAGTCATAAAACCAGGAAGTCCAAAAGTACTTCCTTAGGGGTGCCAGAAAAGTCTACTACACATTTGTGCAAGAAAAGGTTAGCAATTTAGCTTCACCCGAGGGAAACTTTACATTACTCAGAGTGAGATCACGGAGGGCTGGGCTGGTGGGCGAGAAAACATGGCTGATGATTTCAAAAGAGCTGAGAATAGACCTTTAGCTATTAATTTTGGTGTCCACAGTCACCCGCATTTCACAAGGTCCCTGCTTCCCAGCAGGTGGAGATCTACTACTTACGACCGGTTGGGGGTCGCGGCATTAAAAAGGTTGAGAACCACTGAGTTAGAACAATTAATCAGTGGAACAACCTGCCTCCAGAAGCGGTGAATGCTCCAACACTGGAAGTTTTTAAGAAGAGACTGGATAGCCATTTGTCTGAAATGGTATAGGGCAGTGGTTCTCAACCTTTTTAATGCCGCGACCCCCCCAACTGGTCGTAAGTCAAGGACTACTCAACTGGTGCAGCACCGTTTGCAGAATGGGACTTTTGGTGGGCTCAGCAGGGCAGAGGCAGCCAGGACAATTCCTATTGGCTTTGGAAAGCCAAAAGAATTAGAGTCTATTCAAGAGAGTCTCTTCTATTGGCTTTCAACAGCCAATAGAATAAAAGGGAGTAGCACAGCCAAGGAAAAGGGGGAAAAAATGGCGGACTGCGTTGTTTGGCGACCCCCGTGAAATGGTCGTTCGACCCCAAATGGAGTCCCGACCCACAGGTTGAGAACCACTGGTATAGGGTTTCCTGCCTGAGCAGGAGGTTGACCTCCAAGATCCCTTCCAACTTTGTTGTTGTTGTTGTTGTTGTTATCCCAGGGTCCTGCAGAAACTCTGAACTGGTTCACCAAGGACTTCCCAATTCTGAGGCCTGCCTTTTTCCACGCACCCTCCAGAACATGTCCACCAACAGAAAAGGACCTTTTTGCATTGCAAATTTAAAAAAAAAAAAAGTCCATTTTTTTTTTTTTTTTTTTTTGCACTTTGCATTTTCATTTCAAGGGAAAAATGCAAGCCGGAAGCGCCCTCCAGACCGCCCAAATTTTCTGAGTCACGTATGCATCACAACGTAGGTGGGGAAAAAAAAATAAATAAATCCCTAAACAGAGAGAACTTCAAAACGAGCCCGCTTTTGTTCCCAGGTCCATCCTTCGAAACCTCCTCCAGAGATATACAGGAAGTCCTCGACTTACAACTGTTCATTTATTTGACCGTTCAACGTTCCAAAGGGTATGAAAAAAAAATTGGCTTGCAAGGACTAAGCGACCGAGAACTAAGGAGAAATTTCCTGATAGTGAGAACAATGAACCAGCGGAACTACTTGCCTCAATAATAATAATAATAATAATAATAATAATAATAATAATAATAATAATAATAATAATCTTCATCTTCATCATCAACATAACACCCCAGACTTAACAATTGTCGATAAGAAAGACAAAAAAGTCTGGATAGTGGACGTGGCAGTGCCTGGAGACAGCAGAATAGAAGAGAAAGAACTGGAGAAGATAACAAAATACAAAGACCTACAACTAGAAATAGAAAGACTGTGGCAAAAGCAAGCAAGGGTAGTACCAATAGTCATAGGCTCCTTGAGTGCAATCCCAAAACAACTGGAGCACCACTTGAACACCATTGGCACTGACAAATTTGCCATTAGTCACTTGCAAAAGGCGGCCTTACTAGGAAACGCTTCCATCCTGCGACGATACCTGTAATACCATCAAACATTCACATCTGCCTATCCCAGGTCCTGGGTAAGGACTCGATAGGTAGACAAAACGCCAAATCCAGTCTGAACATCTGGCTGACTGTGCGATGATTGATGATAATAATAATAATAATAATAATAATAATAATAATAATAATAATAAAGTTGGAAGGGACCTTGGAGGTCATCGAGTCCAACCCCCTGCTCAGGCAGGAAACCCTACACCATTTCGGACAAATGGCTGTCCAGTCTCTTCTTAAGAAAACTTCCAGTGTTGGAGGCATTCACCGCTTCTGGAGGCAGGTGGTTCCACTGGTTCCTCAGTCTGGATTTATGGGATGCTCCAACACTGGAGGTTTTTAAGAAGAGACTGGATAGCCGCTTGTCTGAAATGGTACAGGGTCTCCTGCTTGAGCAGGGGGCTGGACTAGATGATCTCCAAGGTCCTTTCCGGCTCTATTCTGGCTGACTGACTTCCAGAGAAGTCCACAGCTGGGGCGAGAGCTTATGCAGCCACCCTACACCCGCCCGCCTGGAGACAGCTTGCTAACCCAGGTGACCGTTTAATCCGCTTGCAGAAAATTAAGAAGCCGCAATGTCAGGGCTGGCTGAGGATTTACTGCAAATGGGAAATCTAAACACTCAACACAAAGAGGTTGCTTAGAAGGAGGAGAGGAACTTGGATAGACAGCTAGAAGAAGGAGAGGAAGGAAGCAGAAACGAGAAGTCAGATTCCCGTCTATGTTGCTCAAACTTTCCACCGCAAATCTTCTCTCTTGGGTCTGCTCACCGGAAAGAAAGAAATAAAACAAAACAAAACACGGGTTGCTAATTGATAAGGGACTTGTCAAGGTCTCACCCATCAGCCACATCTGCATAACCATCACCAGTTACCCTTCCCTTCTCCTTCCTCCATCTCTTCCGAATTTAAATCCTAGATCAGCGTAGCTAGGCCCGGGGGTCTGATGAATGAGCTGAATATTGCAATAAAATAAATAAACTTTATTGTCATTGTATGTGTATACACAGTATACACATACAACGAAATTTACGTGACACCCAAAGACCAGGTCCCACACACCTAATCCCCAAACACACTCCCACCCATCACAATTCCCCACCCCTAAAAACCACCCAAACATCCACCCAACAGACCAAGTAATACTGTCCAACAGTTCACTGATGGTGGCCCTTTAGTTCATTATTAAGTGCAATTATAGCTCTGGGATAAAAACTATTCAGAAAACGTGTGGTCCGAGTTTTAAATGTTCTATATCTTCTGCCAGAAGGCAACAGTCCAAAGAGATTGTAAGCAGGATGGGAAGAGTATAGCCCAGTGGCTTGGAATAAGATTGGTTATTTGGGAAAGGGGGGTACATAGTCCTTGACTTACAATGGCACGGGGAAAAGGGTGACTTATTGCCGTTTTTCACACTTACGACCGTCGTAGAATCCCCCCCGTGGTTAAGTGATCAAAAATTCAGGCACTTGGCAAATGGCACTTAGGATGGTTGCCTCATCCCGGGGTCATGTGTTCACTGTGGGATGGAGGAGAGGACCATTGGTGAGGAAAGGAAGACACCAATGGATTTGTTGGGTCCATTGATCCACACATCCACTGGGGAAAACAACTGATAGGCAGGATTCTGCTTTCTGCTGACCAAGGAAAATATTGACCTTGAGAAGATCCTCAATATTCCAGAAGATCAGGTTTGTCCTTCCACAAGGTCAATTTTCCTGAAGACCACACTGATTCTTTCAGAAGGTCAATATTCCAGAAGACCATGTATCTTCTCCCACAAGGTCAGTATTACAGAAGGACATGTTTGTCCTCTCCACGAGCTCAATATTCCAGAAGAGCTCATTGGTTCTTTCAGAAGGTCAATATTCCAGAAGACCATGTTTGTCCTTCCATAAAATCAATATTTCAGAAAACCACATTTGTCCTTCCACAAGGTTGATATTCCAGAAGACCGTTTGTCCTCTCCATGAGCTCAATATTCCAGAAGAGCTCATTGGTTCTTTCAGAAAGACAATATTCCAGAAGACTATGTTTCTTCTCCCACAAGGTCAGTATTATAGAAGACTATGTTTGTCCTTCCACGAGGTCAATATTCCAGAAGAGCTCATTGGTTCTTTCAGAAGGTCAATATTCCAGAAGACCATGTTTGTCCTTCCATAAAATCAATATTTCAGAAGACCACATTTGTCCTTCCACAAGGTTGATCTTCCAGAAGACCACGTTTCTTCTCCCACAAGGTCAATATTCCAGAAAAATCACGTTTGTTCTCCAAAAGGTCTATAATCCAAAAGACCATGTTTGTTCTTCCACAAGGTCAATATCCCAGAAGACCATGTTTGTTCTCCCACAAGGTCAATATTCCAGAAGGGCTCATTGGTTCTTTCAGAAAATCAATATTCCAGAAGATCATGTTTGTCTTTCAATGATCAATATTCCAGAAGACCACATTTCTTCTCCCACAAGGTTTCTGCCACAATGTGGGACTTCCCTTCCATGATTGGCACAATGCTGACGAGAAGGAGATCTGAAGCATATAGAGCAGGGGTCTTCAACCTTGACAACTTTAAGACTTGTGGACTTCAACTCCCAGACAACCATTTGTCTGAAATGGTATAGAGTTTCCTGCCTGAGCAGGGGTTGGACTAGAAGACCCCCAAGGTCCCTTCCAACTCTGTTATTCTATTCCAGTGGTTCTCAACCTTTCTAATGCCGTGACCCCATAATACAGTTCCCCATGTTTTGGTGACCCCCAAGTGGGTGTGGCCACCAATAAGAGGGAGTAGGACAGCTAGGGAAAAGGGAAAAAAATGGCGGACAGCGTGGTTTGGCGACCCCCGTGAAATGGTCATTCGACCCCAAATGGGGTCCCGACCCACAGGTTGAGAACCACTGTTCTATTCTATTCTATTCTATTCTATTCTATTCTTCTATTCTATTCTATTCTATTCTATTCTATTCTATTCCAGTGTTTCCCAAACTTGACAATTTTAAGGCATGAGGACTTCAACTCCCAGAATTCCACAGCCAGCAACGCTGGCTGGGAGTTGAAGTCCTCATGCCTTAAAATTGTCAAGTTTGGGAAACACTGTTTATTCTATTCTATTCTATTCTATTCTATTCTATTCTATTCTATTCTATTCTATTCTATTCTATTCTATTCTATTCTATTCTATTCCATTCCGTATATTCTATTCTGTTCCGTTCCATTCCGTTCTATTCTGTTCCATATTTTCTATTCTATTCTATTCTATTCTATTCTATTCTATTCTATTCTATTCTATTCTATTCTATTCTATTCTATTCTACTCTACTCTACTCTACTCTACTCTACTCTACTCTATCCCATCCCATCCCATCCCATCCCTTATGGATATTCTTTCTGTCTGCGCAAGCTGTGCGAAGAAGCCACCTGCCCAGTGGGGCATTTCAGGACATGTGTTTCCAGATACAAATGTCCTTTTCTGTCCATTCGGCAGAACTGTGTGTGTGTTTTTTGCCTGCTGCGTGACTCATGGTGTTTTTTGTTTGGCAACCGTGACGTTCCAGTTTTGCATCTGAGACGGGAAGAGGAAATGAGCAGGGAAGGGGATAGAAGGACTTCTAGATCAGCCATCGATAAACCGGTGGCACCAGAAGATAGCTTGGTCTCCATCATATCCATGTACTTGACCTAGTACAGGGGGTCTTCAAACTTGGCCCTTTTATGACTTGTGGACTTCTCCCAGAATTCCTCAGCCAGCCTCCCTTTTGTTTGTTAGATTTAAGACAGGGGTCTTCAAACTTGGCCCTTTTATGACTTGTGGACTTCAACTCCCAGAATCCCTCAGTCAGCGTGCCTGGCTGAGGAATTCTGGGAGTTGAAGTCCACAAATCACAAAAGGGCCAAGTTTGAAGACCCCTGACCTAGTAGGACATGTTTTGAAGATTTAGAATCCAGGGGTAGGGACCTATGGCCCCTTTATGACCAGTGGACTTCAACTACGAGAATTCCTGAGCCAGCATGGCAGGAATTCTGGGAGTTGAAGTCCACAGGTCATAAAGGGGCTATATTTCTCCACGCCTGGTTTAGACCCACAAAGGAGACAAATTAGTACATTTTCCCAAGTGTGAAACAGTGAGAATCTAGGACAGTGTTTCTCAAAGATGCAACTTTAAGACTATGCTGGCTGGGGACTTCAACTCCCAGAATCCCCCAGGCAGCACAACTGCTTGGTGGGACAAGCAAGGAGCTATCAGTCCAGGCAAAGAAGCGAACAGTAAACCACAGCTTAGTCAAAGAACCACCAAGAACGTTCCCAATAACACTGATGGGGCAAGTCAACCTGCCTCCAGAAGCGGTGAATGCTCCAACACTGGAAGTCTTTAAGAAGAGACTGGACAGCCATTTGTCCAAAATGGTATAGGGTTTCCTGCCTGAGCAGGGGGTTGGATTAGATGACCTCCAAGGTCCCTTCCAACTTTTTAAATTATTATTATTATATAAACAGAGAGCAAACGCCACACTTGCTTCCTAGCCCTGATGGTGTTACCTAGTTGAGTCATGAAACGCCTGCAAGAAAACAACCAAGCTTAGTTATGAAGGGAGAGGGAGAGAGAGAGGGAGGGGGAGGGAGGGGGAGGGAGGGAGGGCAGAAGGAAGGAAGGTTGGTGTTGAAGAAGGAAGGTTAATTTGGAGGGGAGGGAAGGGAAGGTTCATGTTGAAGGAAGGAAGGAAGAAAAGAAAGAAAAGAAAAGAAAAAGAAAAAGAAAAAGAAAGAAAGAAAGAAAGAAAGAAAGAAAGAAAGAAAGAAAGAAAGAAGGAAGGAAGGGAGGAAGGAAGATTGGTTGATGTTGAAGAAGGAAGGTTAATTTGGAGGGGAGGGAAGGGAAGGGAAGGTTCATGTTGAGGAAGGAAGGAAGGAAGGAGGAAGGAAGGAAGGAAGGAGGAAGGAAGGAAGGAAGGAAGATTGGTTGATGTTGAGGAAGGAAGGTTAATTTGGACTCAAGGAAAGAGTTGATGAAGATTAATTAGGAAGGAAGGAAGGCAGGAGGGAGGAAGGAAGGGGGGAAGGAGAGATGAGGAAGGAAAGAAGAAAAAAAGAAAGAAAGAAAGCGAGAGAGAGAGAGAGAGAGAAAGAAAGAAAGAAAGGAAGAAAGAGGAAGGGAGGAGGAAGGAAAGAGAAAAAAGAAGGAAGGAAGGAAGGAAGGAAGGAAGGAAGGAAGGAAGGACGGAAGGAAGGGCGGGCTACAAGCTAATCCCATTTCTACAACTCACCCCCCCCCCCCAATCAACACAACACAAAAGCAGCTGGCATGGCCACAAAGCCTGCTGGGCTTCATCACCACTCCCCCCTTCAATCTTGCGCAATGGAGCCCGTCCTCATAGCCGGCCCGGAGTCACATGTAGGTGATGTGTGAGTGAATCAGCCTGGCAGAAGAGTAGAGGCAAGGAGGAAAGAACGAATCACACGCCTTGCAGGGGATGTGTTTGTGTTTCGCCTACGGAACAGGCCAGGCTGCAGACAGCCTGTCCCAGTAGGGCGGAAGGAAGGAAGGAATTGGAAAGGTGTTTGTGTGTCTGTGCAGGAGTGGGGCAAGGCAACAAAGCAAAGCGTTCATTCCCAAGGCGTCTGCAGAGCTATAAATTCATGGCTAGAATCACAACCTCTCTCTCTTTCTCTTTCTCTCTCTCTTTCTTTCTCTCTTTTTCTCTCTCTTTCTCTCCCTTTCTCTCATTCTTTCTCTTTCTTTCTCTCTCTCTTTTTCTTTCTTTCTCTCTTTCTCTCTCCCTTTCTCTTTCTCTTGCTCTCTTTCTTTCTCTCTCCCTTTTCTCATTCTTTCTCTCTTTCTCTTTCTCTCTTTTTCTTTTCTTTCTCTCTCCCTTTCTCTTTCTCTCTCTTTCTCTCTCTTTCTCTTTCTCTTTCTCTTTTTCTCTCTTTTCTCTCCCTTTTTCTCTCTCTCCCTCCCTCTCTCCCTCCCTTTCTCTTTCACTCTCTCTCTCTCTCTCTCTGCAGCCCACAGCTGCAATGCCGCCTCCCTCCCGCGCTTGTTCCAGGGAGAACAACCCAGAATGTCACAAACACACAAAGCTTTTCAGAGCCCCCTGAGGCTTGCCGGGCATCACGATCGGGCACTGTGGCTGGCACCACAACCTCGTGCAATTAGGTGCCCCAACATGCCTGTCTCAAACGGCTGAGTCCACCCATCGCTTGAACCAGTGAGGTCAAGTCCACCAGACTGCATTGCTTACACCTGGGCAGCTTGGTTCCTACCACGTAGTCCTCGCCTGATGACCATGACTGAGCTCCAAATAGCTTCCCCATTTGACTTGGCTAGTCAGAAAATCGCAAAAAGGGATCACGTGACTGCGGGACACTGCAATCGGCGTAAGTACAAGCCAGTTGCCAAGGGGCTGAATTTTGATCACATAACCTTCGGGGATGCTGCAATGGACTTAAATGCGAAAACTGGCCATAGGTCACATTGTTTTCAGTGGCGTTGTAACTTCGAATGATCGCTAAAGGAATGTTCAACAACAACAACAACAACAACAATAATAATAATAATAATAATGCTCCTTGGGTGCAATCCCAAAACAACTGGAGCACCACTTGAACACCATTGGCATTGACAAATTTGCTATTAGTCAATTGCAAAAGGCGGCCTTACTAGGAACTGCTTCCATCCTGCGACGATATCTGTAATACCATCAAACATCCACATCTGCCTATCCCAGGTCCTGGGTAAGGACTCGATAGGTAGACAAAATGCCAAATCCAGTCTGAACATCTGGCTGACTGTGCGATGATCAATAATAATAATAATAATAATAATAATAATAATAATAATAATAATAATAATAATAATAATAATAATCCCCCAGTGAGGCACTACCTTGACGTGGTTGTGGGGCTTGTGTACTCTGAGGAAGATGAGAGCTATGCCAGAGGTTCAACCATACTGGACAGGTCTCATCAGAGGAGTCAGACAAAGAGTGTCTCTCCCATAAAAAATATGGTGAGACGTAAATTTCAGAATGCCATACCGGCTCGGACGTCGCCCGGGTTAACAAGGTCCGCGCTAGATATTGGAGTTCCTGGATATCTGGTGAAAAATGGGTTACAGGACTCAGGACTGTTGGCTGAGCAACCAGGGCCAGCAGCTGCAGAACTACTGGAAGAAAAGGTGTTTACCCGTCGCAGATACACAGTGATGGAAAACAAAGAAATAATGATCTGTTACTACAGATCAAGTCCAACAAGACGAGGATATCTAAAACGAATGCCGAATTCTGGAAAGAACAACATCCAGAATCAGAAATAACAGAACAGAGACTAGCAGATCAACGCCGATTTATAACACGAAATAAAGTATTTACAGAAACAGAATTGGACGAACTGCAAAGGTTTACCCAGGGCAAAGAAATCAAAGCCTTACAAGAAGTAATTCAGAATGTAGAGGCAAACCAGGGGGAGTTGGCAGTGAAGAATCCAGTAGAGATATACAACTGTTCTCATTTGGAAACCAGGCACCTCTTCCTCAGGAAGAACAAAACCCTCTAACTAAAGAAATAAAAGAATTGAAACAAAGAATAACTGAGCATCTAGAACAGCACAAAAACAACAGAATAAGGCTGCCTGCATTGAAGCTTGTTCCAAAGAAACAGCTAGCACAAGCATTAAAAGATGCAAATACTGCAATAGCAAGTATAAGCACCAATTCACTGCAAGAAACAAACCAACTAATGTACAGCACAGCTGCAGTTATAACAAGAATACCTGGGATGTAAAATCAACAAAAAGAAAAACAAACAAACAGTGCACCACAAAAATGGAAGGTTAGACTAGAAAATAAGATCAGCAAGTTAAGATCACATGCAAGCAAGCTAGAACAGATGAAAGAAAAGAAGCTGAAGAACAAGAAGACCAAAGAATACCTAATCAAGAAATACCACTTAGAAACAAGGAAGATCAAGGAAGCACTGGAAATAATAAAGCAACAAATAACAGCTATAGCCAGGAAAATCAGTAGATATGAAGCTCGAATTGCAAACTATAGGCAGAACCTCCAATTTCAATCCAATCAGAAACGTTTCTACCAATCCATCAATGGAGAAACTGCAAGGAATCAGTCAGTACCTGACAAGGAAGAAACAGTGCAGTTCTGGAAGCAGATATGGGATAACCCAAAGAAATACAACAAGGATGCAGCTTGGTTAAAAGAGGTGGATGCAAATAAAACAGAAGTTGAAATGAAAGAACTAGTAATAACAACAAAAATGGTAGAAAAAAGAGCAAAGAAAATCAAAAATTGGTCAGCACCAGGTGAAGATGAACTGCATGGGTTTTGGTTGAAACATCTAACTGTTATACACCCACTCATTGCCAAGCAGTTCAACAATATACTACAAGGAGGAGAAATTGAAAAGTGGCTAACAACTGGGAAAACCTACCTAATAATGAAAAATCCAGCAAAAGGGGCAACACCAGGTAACTACAGGCCAATTACCTGCTTACCAACAACATTCAAATTACTAACTGGTGTGGTAGCTGATGCAGTACAACAGCATCTAGTTGAAAACAATCTCTTTCCACCTGAGCAGAAAGGAAACCGCCCCAATAGCAGAGGAACAAAAGATCAACTCCTAATAGACAAAATGATCTTGGAAAACTGCAAGAGAAGGAAGACCAACCTGAATGTGGCATGGATTGACTACAAAAAGGCATTTGACTCTCTGCCACATGATTGGATAATAAAGTGCCTAGAAATAACAGGAGTCAGTAGAAACATCAGAAAATTTGTGCAAAGATCGATGGCACAATGGAAGACACAGTTGCAGATCAATGGTGAGAAGCTGGGAGAGGTTAATATCAAGAGAGGAATATTTCAAGGAGATTCATTATCACCATTACTATTTGTTATTGCACTGTTTCCTCTGTCAACAATACTGAATAACTCAGGACATGGTTATCAAACATCAAAAACATCTGCTAGACTATCCCACCTCCTTTACATGGATGATCTGAAGCTGTATGGAAAAACATCATCTGAAATAGAATCGCTGCTCAACACTGTCCGTATATATAGCCAAGATATTGTAATGGAGTTTGGCTTGGACAAATGTGCCACACTTACTATCAAACAAGGAAAAATAGTGAAAACTGAAGGAATCAAGATGCCCCACGAAAATAACATTAAGAGTCTGGACGAGGAAGAATACTACAAATACTTGGGTATCCTTCAAGCTGACAACATCAAGCACACTGAAGTCAAGAAAAAGATTAGAGGTGAATACATCAAGAGAGTGAAGAAGATCTTAAAATCCAAACTCAATGGAGGAAATACCATAAAGGCAATCAACACCTGGGCAATCCCAGTCATTAGGTACACAGCTGGAATAGTGGACTGGACTCAAGCAGAACTAAAAGCAATGGATAGGCAGACCAGAAAAATAATGACAATGAATCATGCCCTTCATCCACGCAGTGACATTGATAGACTTTATCTACCAAGGCAAATAGGTGGGCGTGGAATGCTACAAGTACATCAGATGGTTGAAGAAGAAAAAATGGCTTTGGAAGAATATCTGAAGAACAATGATGAAGATGCACTGAAATTAGTATATCAGGAAGGCTTACTAACTACTGGAGAGACCAAACTGGCCTACAAGAAAGACCAAATGAAGAACAGAATAGAGGCATGGGAAGACAAAGCACTACATGGCCAATACATGAAAAAAATAGCTGGGAAAGCAGATAATAATAAAACCTGGCAATGGCTAAGAGCAGGAAAATTGAAGAAAGAGACCGAGGGACTAATTCTGGCTGCACAAGACCAAGCCTTAAGGACAAATGCATATAAAGTCAAAATTGAGAAGACAGCAACAGACAGTAAGTGCCGCCTATGCAAAGAAGCTGAAGAAACAGTGGACCACTTGGTAAGCTGTTGCAAGAAGATTGCACAGACTGATTACAAGCAGCGGCATGACAAAGTAGCAACAATGGTGCATTGGAAGATCTGCAAAAAATATCATTTGCCTGTAAGCAAAAACTGGTGGGATCATAAAATAGAGAAAGTCATAGAAAATGATAAAATTAAACTGCTCTGGGACTTCAGAATTCAAACAGACAAGCACCTGCAACATAACACCCCAGACTTAACAATTGTCGATAAGAAAGACAAAAAAGTCTGGATAGTGGACGTGGCAGTGCCTGGAGACAGCAGAATAGAAGAGAAAGAACTGGAGAAGATAACAAAATACAAAGACCTACAAATAGAAATAGAAAGACTGTGGCAAAAGCAAGCAAGGGTAGTACCAATAGTCATAGGCTCCTTGGGCGCAATCCCAAAACAACTGGAGCACCACTTGAACACCATTGGCATTGACAAATTTGCTATTAGTCAATTGCAAAAGGCGGCCTTATTAGGAACTGCTTCCATCCTGCGACGATACCTGTAATACCATCAAACATCCACATCTGCCTATCCCAGGTCCTGGGTAAGGACTCGATAGGTAGACAAAATGCCAAATCCAGTCTGAACATCTGGCTGACTGTGCGATGAATGATAAATCAATAATAATAATAATAAGTAGTAGTAGTAGTAGTAGTAGTAGTAGTAGTAGTAGTAGTAGTAGTAGTTGGAAGGTCATCTAGTCCAACCCCCTGAGTATCTAGGGCAGGGGTCTTCAATCTTGGCCCTTTTATGACTTGTGGACTTCAACTCCCAGAATTCCTCAACTAGGCACGCCTGGCTGAAGAATTCTGGGAGTTGAAGTACGCAAGTCATGAAGGGGCCATAGTTCCCCCATGCTGGATGAGGAATTCCGGGAGTTGAAGTCCACAAGTCATGAAGGGGCCATAGTTCCCCCATGCTGGCTGAGGAATTCTGGGAGTTGAAGTCCACAAGTCATAAAAGAGCCAAATTTGAAGACCTCCTGGTGTAAAACAAGTATATTGTCTGAGCGTAGCCACATGTCTTAAAGTTGACAAGGTTAAGCAACACTGGTCTGGACTGACTTGGACTACAACTCCTATAAATCCCAGCCAGCTTTTCGCACGTTTAGAGGACAACCACTTTGTAGTGATGCTTGAAAGATCAAATGTCACGGAGATATTTTCACTAAAAATGGTTCAAAATAAGGCCCAGTGGCTGAATTCTTACAACCCAATGGCTAGGTTCAGACAATATACTTGTTTTACCCCAGGGGTCTTCAAACTTGGCCCTTTGATGACGTGTGGCCTTCAACTCCCAGAATTCCTCAGCCAGCGGGTCATCAAAGGGCCAAGTTTGAAGACCCCTGGTTTAGGACTACATACCTGTATTACATACTTTATGAGGGGAAAAAAAGCAGAAATCTTACTCTTGTTCTACATTTAGTGAAAATTACCTCTCTTCCAGCCGCGGAGCCACAAAGCAACCCACAAAAATCTGAACTAGGCCTCTATCTACTCTTTTTTTCCAGAATGTTCCTTCAAGATTTCCTCAAAATACTCATACCTGTCTTATATATTCTATAGAACAGGGGTTTTCAAACATGGCCTTTTGATGACTTGTGGACTTCAACTCCCAGAATTCCTCAGCTAGGTGTGCCTGGCTCAGGAATTCTGGGAGTTGAAGTCCACAAGTCATGAAAGGGCCAAGTTTGAAGATTCCTGGTTTAGGACTACATACCTGTATTACATTCTTTATGAGGGGAAAAAAAGCAGAAATTTTACCTTGTTCTACATTTAGTGATAATTACCTCTCTTCCAGCCGTGGAACCACAAAGCATCCAAGAAAAATCTGAGCTAGGCCTCTATCTACTCTTTTTTTCCAGAATGTTCCTTCAAGATTTCCTCAAAATACTCATACTTGCCTTATATATTCTATAGAACAGGGGTCTTCAAACGTGGCCCTTTAATGACTTGTGGACTTCAACTCCCAGAATTCCTCAGCCAGGCATGCCTGGCTGAGGAATTCTGGGAGTTGAAATCCACAAGTCATCAAAGGGCTACGTTTGAAGACCCCTGATCTAGGGCTTGGATGGTCATCTTACTGGACCCTAACGTGACTTCAGTTTCCCTGTTATTTTATCCAAGCTTATTTATTTATTCATCTAGTGATTTGTATCCCCCTTTACTTCGTGAAGTTCTCAACTTACAACTATTTGTTTAGTGACCGTTCAAAGTTATGACCGTTTTTCACACCTATGACCATTGCAGCACCTCCCCCTCCCCCAAGGTCACGTCATCAAAATTCAGACACTTGACAACTGTCTCATACTTCACTTAACGACCGTGTGACTAATTTAACGATGGCCGCGATTCCCTTAACGAGCGTGGCACGAAAGGCCGTAAAATGGGGATCAAAGCTCTCTTAACAATCGTCTGGCTTAGCCACTGAAATTTTTAGACTCCATTGCCGTCGTAAGTCAAGGACTACCTGCGTTTCGCCCTGGAAAGCCAGCAGACAGCTTCATTACATTGCTTGGAGAGGAGGCTAAGGAACACAGCCAGCTGCGTGGCTGTTTCCCCATTAATCCGTCATAGCAATAGCCCACTAAAGCAGCAACAGGCAATTTATCTCAAGACTCTTGGAGAGAAATGAAGACTCTTGGAAACTTCCCTGCCTTGAACTGCACACAAAAAATGCATTTTTTTCCTGTTCTCATCCAGCAGAGCTTGGGGGGGGGGGGAAATCACAGAAGGATCAAACCTGAAGGCTTCTTGTCAGCTTATGTTTTGGCCATCTGTCTGAAAAAGCCTTCCCAAAGCCACAGGTCTAATTTTTAGAATAGAATAGAAAGGAAGGGAAGGGAAGGGAAGGGAAGGGAAGGGAAGGGAAGGGAAGGGAAGGGAAGAGAAGAGAAGAGAAGAGAAGAGAAGAGAAGAGAATAATGGAATGGAATGGAAGAGAAGAGAAATATAGAATAGAAATACAGAATAGAATAGAATAGAATAGAATAGAATAGAATAGAATAGAATAGAATAGAAATACAGAATAGAAATACAGAATAGAATAGAATAGAATAGAATAGAATAGAATAGAATAGAATAGAATAGAATAGAATAGAATAGAATAGAAGCTGGAAGGGACCTTATCTGAAATGGTATATAGGTTCTGCTACCTGAGCAGGGGGGTTGGACTAGAAGACCTCCAAAGTCCCTTCCAACTCTTTAAGTCTGTTACCGGTTATTCTTTTTACAACAGTTCATTTAGTGACCGTTCAAGATTACAAGAGCACTGAAAAAAAATGACTTAGGGGCCTGTTTCCCACGAACCGTCGCAGCATCACATGATCAACATCCAGAAGTTTGTCAACGCCAAATAACATACATGACAATACAAGAAGGTTGGTTAGAAGACCCAAAAATAAGGACATGGAAGATGACTTGGCAAAGAAAAAAAAACTAGAATAAGACTGAAGAAGAATGGAATTTCGACCGTCTTATGAAAATTTAAAATAGAATATATTTAAATAGATAAGATGTGTATGTTGTCGCGTCTTATCAACATCACAGGTCATAAAATGGGGCAAAACTCAAGCCTTAATAACTATCTTGCTTAGCCACAGAAATGTTGGGCTGAACTGTGGCTGAAAATAGATGACGGCTTTATTTGTTAATTCCTTCTGGATCAACTCTCAGATGGCAGCCGGCCACTGTGTGAGTTTGTCTCTCCTGGGGCAGCACCACAATCCCATTCAGGGGAAGATATGCCCCACATCTCCATTATCCTTGTACAGATAGTCCTCGACTTAACGACCGCAACGGAGCCAAAATTTTCTGTTGTTAAGTGAGACATTTCTTAAGTGAGTTTTGCCAGAGTTGCTAAAGGAATCACTGAAGATGACAAGTTAAGAACACTTGTTAAGTGAATTTGGCCCAGCCCCCCTTGTCTTGTCTTGTCAGGAGGTTGCAAAAGGAGATCATGTGACCCCCTGCAACCATCATAAATGTGAGTCAGTTGCCGAATGTCTGAATTTTGATCACGTCACCGTCATAAGCCTGAACCGGTTGCCAAGCGTCCGAATTTTGATCACGGGACCGTGGGAAAAGCCACCAGTGTGAGAAAAGGGTCCTAAAGTGCCTTTTTTCAGTGCCCTTGTAACTTTGAACGGTCACTAAATGTCCTGTTGTAAGTCGAGACTAGTTGTATCAAATGTTGATGCCTTCCTTCTATACATCCTGAGCACTGCTCTCTATGCATTTAATGCCAGATGCGAAACAACAAGAGCTGAACCACAACAGCAATAGCATGTAAAGTGTCCCTTCCATTTCCCCCCCCCCCCCAAATTCCCCTGGAGGGGCACGGAGGCACAAATTCTCAACAACAATGGGCAGAATACAAAGGGGACAGCGGACCGTTCTTGATTCTTCTCCGTTTTGAGTCTTTTGCAAGGCCACTGTGTGTATGTATGTATATATATATATATATATATATATATATATATATATATATATATATATATATAAATAACCAGGCCTTTAAAACAGACCAAAAGCCTTTTCTTTTCCATGGGGGGGGGCTCTGTTTGGACAGACAACCGGCAGGCTGAGTGAGCTCTGCCCCCCAACTTTACAAAGCCGTTGTCCACATCTTCACAAACCGACAACAAAAACGAGTGTTGCTTGCTTTTTTTTTTTTTTTTAAAGACAACTAATTCTGGCAGTGCTAATACTATTTCTAATGTGTGAGTCACTGCTTGTATGCCCCACTCCCCCGCCCCATCCAGCAGAGCAGGAAAGATATAGAAAACAACTTGTCTCTAGAAGTTGTGAAAGCTCCAACACTGGGGGTTTTTAAGAAGAGACTGGACAGCCATTTGTCTGAAATGGGGAAGGGTTTCCTGCCTGAGCAAGGGGTTGGACTAGAAGACCTCCAAGGTCCCTTTCAACTCTTCTCTTCTCTTCTCTTCTCCTATTCCTATCCTATCCTATTCCATATTTTCTGCTCTACTCTACTCTATACTCCATTCCATTTCTATCCTATCCTATCCTATCATTCCTATGCTATATTATGCTATCCTATGCTATGCTATCCTATTCCATAATTCCTATCCTATCCTATCCTATCCCATATTTTCTACTCTACTCTACTCCATTCCATTCCACTTCTATCCTATCCTATCCTATCCTATCCTATCCTATCCTATAATTCCTATGCTATGCTATGCTATGCTATGCTATGCTATGCTATGCTATGCTATCCTATCCTATCCTATCCTATCCTATCCTATCCCATATTTTCTACTCTATTATTTTTCTATTCTATTCTATTCTATTCTATTCTATTCTATTCTATTCTATTCTATTCTGTTCTGTTCTGTTCTGTTCTATTTCATTTATTATTCCATTCATTATTCTATTCTATTCTATTCTATTCTATTCTATTCTATTCTATTCTATTCTATTCTATTCTATTCTATTCTATTCTATTCCATTCTAAAAAAAATCCGTAAGAGACTGGAAGCTATTTCCACCAGCCTCTTATTTCCTTATTCATTTATTATTATTATTTCACACATCCTCGACTTACAACATTTCATTCAGTGACTGTTCGAAGTTACAACGGCACTGAAAAAAAGCGACTTAGGACCATTTTTCACACTTACAGCCGTTGCAGCATCACGTGATTTAAACTCGGATCCTTGGCAAATGTCTCGTATCTATGACTTTTGCAGCGTCCCATGTGTGTGTGTGTGTGTGATGCGATCCCCCTTTTGCGACCAAAGTGAATGGGGGAGCCTGATTCACTTAACCGCCATGTGACTTACTTAACAACTGCAGGGATTCCCTTAATGTAATGAGGCAAAGGAAGGTCGTAAAATGGGACAAAATTCCCCGAAGGGATTTCTCATTTAGTAACAATACATTCTGGGTTGTAAGACAATAACTAACTTGTAAATCTTTATTGTTTTATAACAGTGGTTCTCAACCTTTTTAATGCCGCGACCCCCAACCGGTCGTAAGTCGAGGACTACTCAACCGGTCGTAAGTCAAGGACTACTCAACTGGTGCAACACCGTTTGCAGAATGGGACTTTTGGCGGGCTCAGCAGGGCAGAGACAGCCTGGACAATTCCTATTGGCTTTTGAAAGCCTATAGAATTAGACTCTATTCAAGAGAATCTATTCTATTGGCTTTCAAAAGCCAATAGAATAAAAGGGAGTAGCACAGCTAAAGAAAAGGGGGAAAAAAATGGCGGACTGCGTTGTTTGGCGACCCCCATGAAATGGTCGTTCGACCAAATGGGGTCCCGACCCACAGGTTGAGAACCGCTGGTTTATAACGAAGCTTATAAAATGTGTTCCTTAGCAAAGAGGCTACCCCAGGCTGTTACTTTTTCCTAGCACCGCCTTCTGCAAACAAAGTTATCCTATCTTGCCTACTTTAAGCCCTGTGGACTTCAACTCCCAGAATTCCCCAGCCAGCCTAGCTGGCTGGGGAATTCTGGGAGTTGAAGTCCACAAGTCTTAAAATTGGGCAAGGTTGAACATCCCTGATTTATATCTTCTCTCCTCCTCTTCTCACACAAATAGACCCCTCCACAGGCCTCTCCCCCAGACCCAATACACCTCTTCATTCAGAAGCCGCCCCTCCTTTTATTTCGCACACCCCAAAACGCCTCTTGCAACCGTTTTTTTTTTTTTTTTTTACTTGCACCGTGAAAGCCTGGGGGGGGGGGAACAATCTTGGAAGGAGCCTCGAAAAGACGGGGGGGGGGGGGAGCTGTAAAGCGCTTGGCCTCCATCCCAGCAGAGGGCAGTTGCACCCTCTCCCACCCCTTTGAACCCCCCCCTCCACATTTTCTTTTTTCCTCCTGGCTCCCAGCCCACAAAGGTTGCAGGGGAGCCCAGCAAAACTTCCCAAGGCAGAAATTAAAGGCAGCATTTTATATAGAGAGATAGATCTAGTCAACACGGAGGATTATTATTATGATGATTTTGGTCTTCGAGTTGATTCATTTTTTTTCTCCTTAAGGCGCCAGGGAGAGAAAAGGGCAGGCCACAGTAAATCAATCAATCAATCAATCAATTAATCAATCATAAAGGTCTCCGTGTTAGATAGATAAGATAGATAAGATAGATAGATGATAGATAGATAGATAGATAGATGAGATAGATAGATGATAGATAGATAGATAGATAGATAGATAGATAGATAGATAGATAGATAGATAGAAGATGGATATAGAGATGGAGAGGAAGAGATGATAGATGGGACAGGATGATAGATAAACAGATAGATAGATAGATAGATAGATAGATAGATAGATAGATAGATAGATAGATAGATGGAGAGGGAGAGATGATAGATGGGACAGGATGATAGATAGATGATAGATAGATAGATAAATAGATAGATGATAGATAGATAGATAGAAGATGATATAGAGATGGAGAGGAAGAGATGATAGATGGGACAGGATGATAGATAAACAGATAGATAGATAGATAGATAGATAGATAGATAGATAGATAGATAGATAGATAGATAGATAAGTAAATAAGTAAGTAAGTCAATAAATAAATAAGTAAATAAATGTCTTTGGGTTGATTTTTTTTTTCTTAAGGGAGAGGAAGAGAAGAAAGCAGAAGCCCAGGAATCAAAACACCAGGCCACAGTAAATCGATCAATCAATCAATTAATCAATCATAAGGGTCTCCGGGTTAAATAAATAAATAAATATCTTTGGGTTGATATTTTTTTTTTCTTCTTAAAGGAGAGGAAGAGAAGAGGGCAGCAGCCCAGGAGTCAAAACACCAATTATTATCCATTAATAATAAATGTCTTTTGTGTTGAATAAATATAAATATATAAATACGTACATACATAAATAAATAAATCTCTTTGGGTTGATTTTTTTTTTTTCCTTAAGGTGAGAAGAGAAGAGGGCAGGAGCTCTTCTCGGAGTCAAACCCCAGGCCACAGTCAATCAATCAATCAATCAATCAGTCAATCAGTCAGTCAATCATAAAGGTCTCCAGGAGGGATGGGTGGAGAGATAGACAGACAGACAGATATCTAGACAGATAGAAAATAGATAAGATAAATCCATCCTGTAAATGCGCTCACCGCAAAAGACACACACACACACACACACACACACATACACAGAGACACGAGCAAAACTCGCCAAACCAGCGCAAAAGGCCTTACCTGCGCAGCTGGAAAACAGCAAAGGCGCCAGGACAGAGATCCAGAGACCTCGAGGTGACATGGCGAGCGTTTCCATGATCCTTTCCACACTGCCCGGGTGGAGGGAGAAAGCGAGGAAGAAAAAGAAGAAAAAGAAGGGGGGAAAATGCATTTGAGAAGTGAGCGCGTGGCGAGGAAGGAAAAAAACCGTGTGTGTGTGTGTGTGTGTGTGTGTGTGTGTGTGTGTGTGTTGGGGGGGGCTGTCGCTCTCGTTGTGCTAAATCAAGGGCAGGTTAAAAGTGGAGGGCGGGCGGGTGGGCAGGAAGGCTGCCACAGCATCGCCCCGTTTCCAAAACGGGGGTCGGGGTGGTGGGGTACCCCTCCCAGTTCCTTGCCTCCCAGGATCCCAGGAGGAGGAGGAGGAGGGAGGGAGGGAGGGAGGGGTGGAGAGGAGAAGCCCAGCCCCAGATACAGATAAAGGAGAACATTGGGGGGGGGGGGTTAGGGTCTTGGGTACTCTTGAGTTGTTTGCTTTCCGACGACGTTCGGTGACTGATGCGCGCTGAATCCCCTAGTTTTGGCCACCTAACGTCTGCAAGGAAACAACCCAACTGGAAGGATGTGTGTGCGTGTCTCTCTCTCTCTCTCTCTCTCTGTCTCTCTCTCTGTGTGTGTGTGTGTGTGTGTGCGCGCGCGTGTTAAACACGGGGTAATGAATAAACACGGGGTAAAGTACCTTGGCGGGGAGGGGTGCGTGGATGGAAGAGGCAAAGAAGGGGGGGGGGTCTCTTTGAAAGTCTGCAGACCCCCCCCCACACCCCGTCCCAAGAAGAGACCGGCGGGCACGTCCGCTCCTTTCATCCCCCCCTCCCGCGGCTACCCACCCCCCCACCAGCCCCTCACTCACCGGGCGGAGGCGGGGGCTCCGACGACCCCCGCTGGCTTCTTCCCGCTGGGCTGGGGGTGGGGGTGGGGTCGTCCGGGGACCCCGAGGCCAATCCGAGGAGGGGGGGGAAGGGGCTTCACCCCGGCTGGGTCCGGCTGGAGCCCCGGAGGGGAGTCAGGCGGGCAGCGGCGGGGGCGGCATCGGTGGGAACGTGGACCCCGCTTCCCCGGCCCGTTTTGCCCGTAGCAGCAGCAGCGGCGGGTGCCAGAAAGGGAAAGTAGCGGGGGGGGGGACGCTGGGCTTTCACCTCGGCCGCCCCCGCTGGCTCCTGCAGCGCCTGCCTCGCTCTGCAGCTCGGGCGCAGCTTGCCGTCTGCGCGGCTCCCGCTTTAGCAAGGGAAGGACCCGCCCCTCTCCTCTCCTCCCCTCCCCACTCCTCCCCTCTGTTGCCTAGCATTGGCGGGGCTCCGTTTGGAGGGGAAGCGAAGTGGGAGGGGGGAGGGCGAGGCAGACGTCCCCTCCCCCATCCCCTCCCTCCCTCCTTCCTCACCCCCTCCCTCCCTCCCTCCCTCCCTCCTTCCTCCGCCCCCTCCCCTTCCCTCCATCTTTCGAGGAAGGGGGCTCCCCGCTTCCCGAAGCGCTCCGGAGCGCCTAGAGCTTTGCAGCGCTCCCAAGTTCCAGCTGGAACAGAGCGGAGTTTATTATTTGGGGAGGGGGGGAGGACGCGGGGGGGGGGCGGCGAGAGAGAGAGAGAGAGAGAGAGGCGGGGGTCGGAGCTGCTGCAGGGCTCCCAAGATTTGGGGAGGGGGACTCACTGGGGGGGGGGTTGTCCAGCTAAGGTCACCCCTGCTTGGAAGGCGGGGCGCTTCGTTTCCCTTAAGGTGGGCTGTGGGGGGGGGGAGAAGAAAGCAGCCGCTCCGGGTCTGGGTCCGCAGCGTTTCCCCCCCCCCTGCCCGGTTGGTTCACGGTTGTGTGTGTGTGTGTGTGTGTGTGTGTATGGGGGGGGGAGGCCCGTTTGCACCGCGCCCCTCCCGGTGCACGGAAGATCCCGCCGGAAAAGGGGCTCCTCCGGCCCCGCGGCGGCTCCAGCCCTCCCCCCGGAAAGCGCCAGCCCCCAACCCGGGCGCGCAGAGACCTACCTCCGCCCCCGCCCGATGCCTGGCGAGCCGCTCGGAGTTTCCACGCGAGGCCTGGCAGCGTCCCGGCGGCCCGCTTGGCTCTGGTCTGGAGGGAAGGAGGGGAAGAGGACGGGGGCAGGAAACCAGCGGGCGGCGGAGGAGCGGTCAAGGCTCCGTGAAAGAGGAACCCGCGGCGGGCTGGCGCTGCGAAGGCAGAGAGAGAGAGGGAGGGAGGGAAGGAGAGAGGGAGGGAGACAGGAAGGAAATGGAGACAGGCAGAGGGAGAAAGGAAGGAAGGAAGGAAATGCAGACAGGAGAAGAAGGAAGGAAGGAAAGAAGGAAGGGAATGCAGAAAGGCAGGAGGGAGAAAGGGAGGAAGGAAGAAAGAAAGGAAATGCAGACAGGAGAGAAGAAGGAAGGAAGGAAGGAAGGAAGGAAGGGAATGCAAAAAGGCAGGAGGGAGAAAGGGAGGAAGGAAGGGAGGAAGGAAGGGAAGGAAATGCAGATAGGCAGGAGGGAGAGAGGAAGGAAGGAAGGGGAAGGAAATGCAGACAGGAGAGAAGAAGGAAGGAAGGAAGGAAGGAAGGAAGGAAGGAAGGAAGGAAGGAAGGAAATGCAGACAGGATAGAAGAAGGAAGGAAGGAAGAGGAAGGAAGGAAAGAAAGAATGCAGAAAGGCAGGAGGGAGAAAGGAAGGAAAGAAGAAAGGGAATTCAGAAAGGCAGGAGGGAGAAAGGAAGGAAGGAAGGAAAGAAGGAAAGGAATGCAGAAAGGCAGGAGGGAGAAAGGGAGGAAGGAAGGAAGGGAATGCAGACAGGCAGGAGGGAAAGAGGAAGGAAGGAAAGAAATGCAGGCAGGAGAGAGGAAGGAAGCCAGGAAGAAGAAAAAGAAAGAAAGAAAGAAAGAAAGAAAGAAAGAAAGAAAGAAAGAAAGAAAGAAAGAAAGAAAGAAAGAAAGAAAGTTCTGTCTGTCTTCAAGTCTGGAGCCTTTTTAAAATGATATTGGACCAGCCAATATCCTGGTCTGTTCCACCCTGGAAAGTGTGAATCTGCAACTGTAGCCCGGAGGGATTTCTTCTGCTCCACAAAAGGTGGGGCAAGCCCTGTTTCCAAGAATTCTGGGCTTGTTAGCTTTCTACCTGGGTTGGCCTCCACCTGAAACTTAGGAAAGAAAAAAATAAAAGGAAAAAAGGACTCTTAAATGTGCCTTCCTCTTTTTCGTAGCAGGTGTGCAAAGTTCCTTTTCACACTCTAGAGTCACTCAGCATTTCTTAAGGCTGGTGCACTTCAGCTCCCAGAATCCCCAGCCAGTTGTGCTGGCTGGGGAATTCTGGGAGTTTTAAAGTCCACCTGTTTTAAAGTTGCCAGGGTTGTGAAACACTACACTAAACACTCAGACATTCAAGCCAGAGTAAGTTTGCCCAGTAATATTATTGTAATAATATTATATTACTATATTAATACCATCACCATTCCAGCCATTGTCCAACCACTGCAGGATGAAGGACTCTTTCACATGGTCCAAAGCTTTTTTTTGCCAATTGGGCCCACGATCCTTGTTGATCCATCTAGCTTTAGATCTGTTTCATGCACGCTTTTGATCCAGTGGGATCCATTCTATGACTGCCTTGGTCCACCTGCCATTAGTTCTTGCTATGTGACCAGTGTGTTTCCATGTCAATTATTTTACTCTCTTGATGATGTTATATCCTTTCGTTCGTTCTCTAACCCACATTCGTTCTCTATCTCGCCTTGTAATGCCTGGCATGTATCTACATTAATATATAATATCATATTGTAAGCCACCCCGAGCTGCTTGATATGGAGAGGAGCGACCTGTAAATCTAATCAATATTTTTTTAAAAAAATAAATAAATAGAAGCCTGCTTGGGATAGTGAAGTGGGCAGCAAATAAATTAAATAAATGAAAGTGCAGCTGGGTGACTTTGGGCCAATCACTGCGAGACGGTGAGTTCTAGTCCCGCCTTAGACATGAAAACCAGCAGGGTAACTTTGGGCCAATCACCAGGAGAAGTTGAGTTCTAGTCCCTCCTTAGGCATGAAAGATGGCTGGGTGACTTTGGGCCAATCCCCAGGAGACGGTGAGTTCTAGTCCCGCCTTAGGCATGAAAACCAGCTGGGTGACTTTGGGCCAATCCCCAGGGGACCGTCAGTTCTAGTCCCGCCTTAGGCATGAAAGCCAGCTGGGTGACTTTGGCCCAGTCCCTCTGTCCAACCCACCTCACAGGGTTGTCGTTGTGGGGAAAATAGGAGGAGGAAGGACTATTAGGTATATTTGCTGCCTTGATGTGTTTATATTAAAAAAAATTAGCACAGATGGGATATAAGCAAATCAATAAATGATAAAATGATGTCATTCTCATTTCTCCCAGAGGCCATGAGGAACTGTCAGATGAGGCTGCACAAACAGAGACCGGGGTTACGCAACTCCTTGCATCACATCAAAACAAATCATGGGGAACAAGCCTGCCTCTGTAGAATATGCAAAGTGGCTTCTGTTTCCCACGTGATCATTGTAGCAGAATACAAGAGTATGATTTCATAAAGCAGTGTTTCCCAAACTTGACAATTTTAAGGCATGAGGACTTCAACTCCCAGAATTCCACAGCCTTAAAATTGTCAAGTTTGGGAAACACTGTCATAAAGAATAACAAGAGTTGGAAGGGACCCTGGAGGTCATCTAGTCCAGTGGTTCTTAACCTTTTTGAACGAATCGCCCCCTTGAGCCAATGAGGAAGTTGTCATCGCCCCCCTCCCCCAACATAACCTCTCAACCACAACGTAGGAAATAATTCTTCAATTTATCCAAACACTTTTTTGGTTTTCTTTAAAATTGTCATCAGGACATATCGATGCAAATAATTTATTTCCAGTCTTTTTCCCATATCTCAACTGTGTGAAAAATTTTGCTGCCATCCATCACTTCATTCCCAAACTTCGTGATGCATGTATTTCATTATTATCTTATTTATTCAAGACACTTAAATGTGATGACCACTGAAAACAAAATTCAATTGCAAGAAAGTGAAATGCCCGAAAAGAAAAACAGTAACATTTAATGACTGAATTACAAGTGAAATTTAAGACCCAAAAAGAAATATAAAAAGGGCATAAGAACAAACCGCAATGCAGCAACTAAGAATTTCAAGACGAAAACTCTGAAACTAAATTAAGATTCGAGGAAAGTATATATAGTCATGCACACTGTAAAAAGGATTAAAAAGACACAAAGAAAATATAATATCGAACTGGAGTGCACGCTAAAAAGAGACACACAAAATGTTTTACAGAGCCACTCGGCATGCGATGTTTCGAAAGAAGCGCTCCCCCCTCCATCACTGCCCATTCTGGCCAATGGCGCGCCACTGTATGGGTAGAGGCTGCTGCACAACGCGCATGAAGATAAGCGATGCGTCTTCACATATGTATGGCGTTCTGTACTGAAGCTTGCTGGAGGAACATTTGAAAACACCATTCAATCCACTAAGAGCGAGCGATCTGATTTTTTTGTACGACAGATATGCAGCGATTCACCATACGAAAAAATCTCAAAAGTGTCCCCAAAACATCTTGCTCCATCGCCCCCATATCGCCCCCTTTTCGTTCCATTGCCCCCCTGAAAAATGAAATTGCCCCCTGGGAGGCAATATCACCCAGGTTAGAACCACTGTTCTAGTCCAACCCTTGCTCAGGCAGGAAACCCTACACCATTTCAGACAAATGGCTGTCCAGTCTCTTCTTAAAAACTTCCAGTGTTGGAGCATTCACCGATTCTGGAGGCAGGTTGTTCCACTGGTTAATTGTTCTCACTGTCAGGAAGTTTCTCCTTAGTTCTAGGCTGCTTCTCTCCTTGATTAGTTTCCATCCGTTGCTTCTTGTCCTGCCTTCAGGCGCTTTGGAGAATAGCTTGATTCTCTCTTCTTTGTGACAGCCCTTCAAGTATTAGAAGACTGCTAGCATGTTCGGCCCAGTCCTTCTTTTCATTTGACTTGACCAAGTGTCTCCAATCTTGGCAACTTTAAGACTTGTGGACGTCAACTCCCACATGCTGGGAGTTGGTCCACAAGTCTTAAAAGTTCCAAGTTTGGAGAGCCCTGGACTAGCCATACCCAAACCCTGTAAAACCATTTTTCGTATGTTTTAGTCTCCAATCCCCTAATCATCTTTGTTGTTCTTTTCTGTGCTCTTTCCAGAGTCTCCACATCTTTTTTGTATGGGGGTGACAAATTGTTCTTCTCTTCCTCCAGTTATCCCAGTTATACTTGGAATGCTGCAGCCAATTTCGGTCACCTTATCGCCAAAAAGATGTTGAGAGTTTGGAAACAATTCAGAGAAGAGCAACTAAGATGATCCAAGGCCTGGAGACTAAAACATATGAAGAACGGCTGTGGGACTTGGGTTTGGCTAGTCTAAAGAAAAGAAGAAACAGGGGTGACAGGATAGCAGCGTTCCAGTATCTGAGGGGCTGCCACAAAGAAGAAGGGATCAGGTTGTTCCCCAAAGCACCAGAGGGAAAGATGAAAAACAATGGTTGGAAACTGATCAAGGAGAGAAGCAACCTGGAATTAAGGAGAAACTTCCTGACAGTGAGGACAATCAACCAGTGGAGCAGCTTGCCACCAGAAATGGTGGGCGCTCCATCACTGGATATTTTTAAGAAGAGACTGGACATTCATCTGTCTGAGATGGTATAGGTTCTCCTGCTTGAGCAGGGGGCTGGACTAGAAGACCTCCAAGGTCCCTTCCAACTCTGTTATTCTGTTAATAAAATGAAAGAAGTGGACTTAGCAGTTGGGTTAAATCTGTCTGTCTGTCTCTGTCTGTCTGTCTGTCTGTCTGTCTATCTGTCTATCTATCTATCTATCTATCTATTTATCTATCTATCTATCTATCTATCTATCTATCCATCCAACATTTATTGTCTGTCTGTCTGTCTGTCTGTCCGTCTCTCCACCCGTCCATCCATCCATCCATCCATCCATCCATCCATCCATCCATCCATCTATCTATCTATCTATCTATCTATCTATCTATCTATCTATCTATCTATCTATCCACCTACCTATCTATCCACCTACCTATCTATATATCTACCTGTCTATCTATCTATAATCTTATTTTTATGATAAATGGAAGCAATCAATATGGTCAAGGAATCTTTCTGCTCTTCTCCTAACGCACATTTTAGCAAAAGTTTATTTATTTCCTGAATAGAAAAAGACTATATTTGGAGCCGTGCCCTTATCTTTTTCATTCTCAGTTCTAAAACCTCACACTGTGGAGGCAGAAATGGATGCTTTCTCACAAACTAATTAACCAGGCCACTTAAAGAACTTGGCACCTAGCTGCCTTCACTCAACAAGCCCCGTTGGGGTTTTTTTGTTCATTCAAACCCAGCCTGCTAGGCTCACTTAAGTTTACTATATTGTGTCAATCCAGAAAAATAGATTAATTCAAGGACCAGGTTAAGTGTCTGGGTTGAACACAGCTGTCAAATTCAAGATGCAGCTTTTATATTGCAAAGTCCTCCAGCAATGAGCGAAAGTATGGCTGGTATTCTGTTTAACCATAGTTTGTTTACTAAACCACAAGTGGCTGGGTTCCCGTAGCACAGCAAACCATGATTTGTGGTTTAAAGGTCACAATGTCCGGTTTGGTTGCAATTGCAGAAGCTGGTCAAGAAAAGCCTGCATTTAATTCCCACCTGGTGATAAAACGGCAGCAATACACAACCACATCCTTGTTTTCTGGTTAGTGGATGAAGACAGACATATTGGATCCTGGTTTGGACACAGGCAATCATCGATTGCTGGCTAGAAGAGCAACTCATGGTGGCTACTGGTAGTTCTCAACTTACAACTGTTCATTGATCAACCGTTTGAAGTTACAACAGCACTGAGAAAAGTTGACTTAAGTGATCCTCACACTTACGACGGTCGCAACATCTCCAGGCTCATGGGAATAAAACATGGCTACTTGGCAACCGGCATGTATTTATGACAGCTGCAGCATCCTGGGGTCACATGATCATCCTTTACAAACTTCCCAGCTGGCTTCTGAAAAGCAAATCAACGAGGAAGCCAGATTCGCGTTTCTGTTAATGACTGCATTGATTCACTTAATGACTGCAATGCTTTGCTTACCAACTATGGCAAAAAGAGTTAAGAAAATCTGATTCAAGTCACAACAGAATAGAGAAGAGAGTAGAACAGAACAGAACAGAACAAGAATAGAATAGAAATATAGAATAGAATAGAATAGAATAGAATAGAATAGAATAGAATAGAGAAGAGTAGAGAGTAGAACAGAACAGAACAAGAATAGAATAGAATAGAAATATAGAATAGAATAGAGTAGAATAGAAATATAGAATAGAAATATAGAATAGAACAGAAATATAGAATAGAATAGAAATATAGAACAGAATAGAATAGAATAGAAATATAGAATAGAATAGAATAGAATAGAAATATAGAACAGAATAGAATAGAATAGAACTGGAAGAGACCTTGGAGGTCATCTAGTCCATCCCCCTTCTCAAGCAGGAGAACCTATACCATCATAGACAGGTGACTGTCTAGCCCAGTGGTGGCGAACTTATGGCACGGGTGCCACAGGTGGCACTCAGAGCCCTCTCTGTGGGCACACACGGTCACCCCAGTCCTGGGCCCTCAGCTGGGTTTTATAAAACCTTTTCGCTTTAGGCAAAAAAAAAAAAAGGTTCAATCAATCAGTCAATTTAAACTTCTCACGGAAAAAAAAAGATCTTGCAAAGTTGGAATTGATTGATTGAACTTTTTAGTCCCACCCAGTCTGCCCTTACCACCGCAGCCATGCCCACCCAATGGGCCACACCCACCCAATGGGCCACACCCACCTGGCACTCAACGATGCATAAGTGGGTTTCGGGTTGCAGTTTGGGCACTCGGTCTCTAAAAGGTTCGCCATCACTGGTCTAGCCTCTTCTTAAAAATCTCCAGTGATGGAGCGCTCACGATTTCTGGTGGCCAGCTGCTCCACTGGTTAATTGTCCTCACTATCAGGAAGTTTCTCCTTAATTCCAGGTTGTCTCTCTCCTTGATTAGTTTCCATCTGTTGTTTTCAAACAGCTGCCTAGCTTAACAATTGGTCACCACGTTACAAAAAAAGATCTTGAGAGTTTGGAAACAGTGCAGAGAAGAGCAACTAAGAGGATTAAAGGCCTGGAGATAAAAACATAAGAACGGTTGCAGGAATTGGGTATGTCCAGTTTAATGAAGAGAAGGACGAGGGGGGACATGATAGCAGAGTTCCAATATCTCAGGGGATGCCCCAAAGAAGAGGGAGTCAAGCTATTCTCCAAAGCGCCTGAAGACAAAGACAAGAAGCAACGTATGGAAACTAATCAAGGAGAGAAGCAACCTGGAACTAAGGAGAAACTTCCTGACAGTGAGAACAATTAACCAGTGGAACAACCTGCCTCCAGAAGCTGTCGGTGCTCCATCACAGAAGAGACTGGAAAGCCACTTGTCTGAAATGGTATAGCATCTCCTCCTTGAGCAGGGGGTTGGACTAGAAGACCTCCAAGGTCCCTTCTAG